>NC_133770.1:198675772-198736664 GCF_003597395.2 Chelonoidis abingdonii
TCTTGTATCAAGGAAGATTTGTTACACACTTACACAAAGCTGGTTTGATGAGAACTTGTTAGCCATTGACAAAAACAAGCAGCTTCAGAACTCCGTGAAAATTTCAAGGTTAGAGAAGCTAAGATAAAGAAGGTGTCTTTATTGGTCTCAGTATTCGTACATTCTTCGAGTGATGCATTTGCCATGCACTGCGTGCAAGGAAAAGATGGCATGGAAGCCTTCCAATTAGTGACAATAAATTTTCTCGGAACCACAAGGCAGACAACTACAGGTGTTGGTGGAAAACTCCTCAAGACATACAAAGCTGTGTTGCACGTCACTAAGATACATTTTGCACTCTCATCTAGATTTTTTCCACCACTGCGAGCAGTTAGCCGACAGCACGGCGAGCGATTTCACCGGACATTGCAAATGGAGAACGTCTATCAGGGCAAATGGAGCCATCAATGCTTGAGACTATTGCTGGACAGTGAAACAGATGCCATCTCTTTAATGAATACAAGAGACAAGCTCAAGAAGCGCCGAGTAGCACTGAATAGGACTTAAACTATGTACATATATAGTTTTTGCCTTTGTTTTTCATAATAAATTTATTTTATATAACCTTTTGCTGATTTTAAAGTGTTACATAACAGACAGGTTGAATATTATCTGGAAAGCAACCATAAACATGTAAAAGACCTAGTTTACAATTTATGATTAAAACTCTACTATCTACAAATATTACATAGACATATAATGTTGGAAAACTAATGGTCTTAGAAAAGTACCGCCAATCAGTTGTTTTAATTGTCATATTTGAATTCAGCATATCAAAATACATAATAAATACCACATTTTATCTCTGAAGCAGACGACTTCTCAAAAATTGTAGACCAGTGTTATTTATGTATAGCTGACAGTTCAGTTTCTCGGAAAATACATATCTCTCAAGTCTAGTGAAGGCCAGTGAGAAAATACATATATGTTTCATAAAATTGTATTAGAAGGGTAAACTCAGTAGATGAATTAATTTTAAATGTAACCTATGTACAGTGATTATACCTAACCTAGTTATTATTTGTTGAAACTTTATGCTGATCAGTTTTGTGGGGCAATCTTGATATTTACTCCCATTAATGTTAACACATGTGTAATGGGGTGTGCATACCACACACTGGATAAGAGAGGGTTAACCCCATGCTCTGGGTGGCAAAAGTCCCATCCCTCAGGCCATGCTGGGCATGCTCCAACTGCTGCCTCATTATACATGGGAGCAGCCCAACTCATTCTAGGCTGACCGCCAGAAAGGAAGGACCTTTGGCAGAAGCTTCAGCTGAAGAGTCTTCACAACCCTTGTCTTCAGGAGCCAGAGATCCTGATAATTGGACTGGAGGTCTGTGGCCAGTGGAGCCCCAGTGAATCATCTGTGCTGAGGAACCTGGATAGCCCAATGCCCCATGGACTGCAGCTTCTGGAAACACATTAGGAAATGACCCAGGGAGAATGAGCAAGTGGTGTCTCCCACCCAAGTGAGGTCAGTGTGTTTTGGTGGGATTCCCTGTTGACCTAGTGGTGGACTACTCCACTACTGTTAGGGTCCTGAGTTGGGGTCAGATGGAGTCGGGTGGGCTGGTGGTGACCCCCTGGGTACTGGCTACTAGGCTGCACTGTCCTGACCACAAGGGCTGCTGTAATTGACTCTGGCCATTGGGCCACACTACCCTGACCCCAAGGACTGCCATATTGTCCCCAGCCTTTGGGCCATGCCGCTTTCAGCCTGAAGACTGTGTAACAGAGGTGGTATTACAACCCTACCATGCCCCAAAGGTGGACAGGGTGTGCATATCACATGACATCATGTGACAAGTGCAGAATCAATCTATAGTATGAGAGAGTTTCCTAGAAGCTAGAATGCTAACATCAGAGAGGAACAATTGGAGGAGGAGTACAAGAAGGAAGCAAATGAAAGTTTCTGTCTACTACTGTACTTAACGGTCACCATATGGTATATATATCCTACTGTACATACTCCATATACCAGTATTACAAAACAGTCCAAAATGATGTTTATTTTTACATTTCAAGTTTTCAGGGTTGGGCATGGGGGACTGTTTGCCATACAATAGCATACATGAGTTAATATTGCAACTACAGTATATGCAGATTCCACAGCTTAAATGTGGTATCACCTACAATGCTTACAAACTCCATTAATCAGAAAAACTTCAGAGAAAACAGAATGGCTATACAGTGTCAATCTTTGTGAGAGGCATCCCTTCTTTGTGTAGCTATCCCCGTAGGGATAGCAGAGGGGAGAGGTTAAGATAATTACTACAAATGTGGTGAGCTCTTGTAAGGTAGCCACCGACCCACTGTGCTGTGAAGCTTTTGAAGGATTCCACAGCTAGAAGAAGCCTTTGTAAAAGGAGCCACTGGAGCTTTAAATGATCTGGCATTGATGGAAAACATAATGTTACAGTTCCAGAAATGTTCAGACAGGGTGGTCTAAAGAAAAGATTTGGGGGGAGGGGAGAAGCATACCTCAGAAAAATTATGTGGAAACTAAAGGTTCTCCTGATCAAACTTTCTACTTGCCTGTGGCTAGGTGTTCAGTATAGGTACAAAATAAATTAACAGATTTTAAAATTGTTATAAATGCTAGACTAATATTGTACATATAAATATATGTATATGCCCAAGTAATAAAATGTGAGTATTGAACAACCGGATTAATCCAAGCTATCTTTACTCAGTGGTTGATGTTTCTCCTGGTGCAAGGAATCATTACTTTCCAGATAAAATCAGGTGGATTGAAAAGGAACTGTTTGTGGTGTACTTGCAGGGTAATAGCTAAAAGGGACAAAGGCAAAATTGTCTTAATTAGAGTTTATGCTACTATTGCTCACTATGCTATCAGAAGTGTTGGTATTGCTTCCTGTCACAACTTGTGTCTTGATCACATCTGTCAGGTTGAGCGAAGGCCAGTGAGGAAGGACTGTGTCCATTAGTGGTGAAAACTTTCAGTGCCTGTGTAAGGGATGACAGGTTGTCAGCTTTCATGAAGAAACTCATTACTCATCATTAAAACCAAAAGCAGACACTATACAATCTGGCCAACTGTCCTCCAGTATCCATCTTCCATTCTTGAGCAAGTTGTGGTGAGACAACAGAATAGTTAGATGCTTCACATCTCTTGGATCCTTGTCAGTCTGGGTACTGAACTGCATGTGCCACTGAAACTGCTCCGGTTGCATTGCTTGGTGACCAGATGGTCAGATGGCAATGGGTGACATGAGGTGGGCAAATTGAAATTACTCAGTCTCTTAGCTACCTTAGATAGCATCGCTCGTGATGTGATATTATCTCATCTGCAAGCCACAATAGAAGAAGCAGGTGAGCTGATCATCACTGGCTTCCTGTTTCTCTCTCAGAGGTCCTTCTGCTCAAGGGCTGTCTCTTGTGTGATTTTTCCTTTTATGTACAGTGTGTGTGTACCCCAGTATACTCTTCGAAGTTTGCCAGGAATGATAAGCATAGTAAAACATCTGATGCTTCCATAAATATATATTGAGGTTATTAAAATTAATGAGAATACATCAGATGCTCCTTCTCGCAGAATAATTAAAGCTGAAGAATTCATAATTCATTTTAATATAAATTTCAGAAATTAATTAAAGGACAGAAGTAGATTGCCATAAATGTATGGCAAATAGATTATTTTATTTTACTTTTATTTAGAGAAAATATATGTCAGGAATTGTTTTTTAATGGAACTGAGTGGCTTTAAGTTTGCAATGAAATGGAAACTATTGCATGTACACTTTTACTCAGAATGTAAAGAGTTTGAAGTCTTGAAGAAATGGAGGTAACTCTCTGTTACAGGGATTTTTTAAGGGAATTGGGTGCCAAACTTCCTTGAGCTCCTTTGAAAAATCACATTCTAGAAGAATGAACACACTGGTGGGAGCCTGATACTCCCAAATTCCTTTCTCTTCTTTGCCATGAGTAGCTCTAATGCAGGGGTAGACAACCTATGGCAGCACATGAGCTGATTTTCAGTGGCATTCATGCTGCCTGGGTCCTGGCCACCAGTCCAGGGGGCTCTGCATTTTAATTTAATTTTAAATGAAGCTTAAACATTTAAAAAACCTTAATTACTTTGCATACAATAGTTTAGTTATACATTATAGACTTATAGAAAGAGACCTTCTAAAAACGTTAAAATGTATTGCTGGCACGCAAAACCTTAAATTAGAGTGAATAAATGAAGACTCGGCACACCACTTCTGAAAGGTTGCCGACCCCTGTTCTAATGTATGTAGCACTTCACAACAGAGAATGCACTTAGGGCTATTAATACCCTATGATGATGGTAAACATTGTTAGCTCTGTTTTACTGATAGGAATATGGATGCTTAGAGATTCTCACAGAAAATCACTAATTATTATTATAAAATCCATGTCTCTTAATTCCCATCACTATCTTTAATCCAGTAGACCCACTGGCCAGGTCACACCAATCACCTGGGATCAGATTGACTTCCACTTACTCAGACAAGTAGTTCCATTGTCTTGAACAAGACTACTTGCCTGGGTAAACACATTAACACAAGATAACCCTTGATTTTCATCTTTTCCCACATTCAGAAAGAGGTAGTAATAGATGCCAAAGGCAAAAATGGAGCATAGGTACAAGATTCTGCATGTCCCATTAACAATTCTTCAGGGCATTTAGTCCCTTAATCACTAAACTGTTAGCAGTAAAAAGATATTGTACCTGTTTATGCTGTTTTTTGATCTTGCTTTGTAATCAAGGTCCAGAAATAGAATAAATTTCAAGGATTATTTGTTCAACTGTAATTCAAAATTGTGAGTTAATATTTTCTTAACAATCAGTTTACATTTATTTCATAAAAATGCTCTTCGACAGAGATATGTACTTTTTCCAAAAAGTCAGCTAAGAGTGGCCATACTGGGTGAGATCAGTTGTCCATATAGCCCAGTATCCTGTCTCTGACACTGGTTAGTGCCAGATGATTCTGGCAGTTAGAGGTTTAGGGATGCCCAGACATGGAGTTGATGGACCTATCCTCTCTGTACTTATCTACATTCTTTCAAAACCCATTTATAATTTTGGCCTTCACAACTTCTCACGGCAACGAGTTCCACAGGTTGACAGTGCATTGTGTGAAGAAGTACTTCCTTTTGTTTGTTTTAAACCTGCTGCCTATTAATTTTTTGGGGTGACCCCTAGATCTTGTGTACGTGAAGGGGGTAAATAATACTTTTAGTCACTTTCTCCACACCATTCATAATTTTATAGACCTCTATCATATTCCCCCTTTAGTCATCTCTTTTCTAACAGTCCCAGCTTTTTAAATCTCTTATACTATGGAAACTGTTCCATATCCCTACTCATTTTTGTTGCCCTTTTCTGTATCTTTTTCCAATTCTAATATATCTTTTTTTATAGGGCAACCATAGTTTTTTTTATAGGGCAACCATGCAGTATTCAAGGCGTGGGGGTTGCATGGATTTATATAGTGGAATTATGATATTTTCTAATGGTTCCTAACATTTTGGTTAGCTTTTTTGACTGCTGCTGCATAAATGGATGTTTTCAGAGAACTGTCCACAATGACTTCAAGATCTTTCTTGAGTAGAAACAGCTAATTTGGATCCTTTTGTTTTATATTTATGGTTGGAATTATTTTTTTCCAATATGCATTTCTTTACACTTACCAGCACTGAATTTCATCTGCCATTTTGTTGCTCACTCACCTACTTTTGTGAGAACTCTTTTTAACTCTTAGTTAAGTCCAAAGCAGATTGCAATCTTGAGTAATTTTTGTATTATCTGCAACTCTTGCCACTTCAGTGTTCATTCCCTTTTCCAGAATGTTGAACAGCACAAGTCCCAGTACAGATCCTTGGTGGACCCCACTATTTACCTCTCTCTATTGTAAAAACATGTCAGTTTACTCCTACCCTTTATTTTCTGTCTTTTAATCAGTTACTGATCCATGAGGACCTTTTCTCTTATAGCCTGATTGTTTAGTTTGGTTAAGAGCCTTTGATGAGGGAACTTATCAAAGGCTTTCTGCAAGCACACGTGCTTGTTGACACTCTCAAAGAATTCTTATAAATAAGTGAGGCATGATTTCCTTTTACAAAAGCTGTGTTGACTCTTCTCTAACATATCATGTTCATCTATGTGTCTGATAATTCTGTTCTTTACTATCTCCATCCTTAGAGGTTTTTAAGGCCTGGCTTGACAAAATCCTGGATGTGATGATTTAGTTGGGATTGGTCCTGCTTTGAGCAGGTCTTGGACTAGATGACCTCCTGATGTCTCTTCCAACCCTAATCTTCTGTATTTCTATAGTTTCAACCCATTTGCCTGGTACTAAAGTTAGGCTTACTGGCCTGTAATTGCCAGGACTGTGTCAAGAGCCTTTTTAAAAAATAGTTGTTACTTTATCTACCCTCAAGTCATCTGGTACATAGGCTGAATTAAATGGTAGATTACATATCACAGTTAGCAGTTCTGTAATTTCATATTTGAATTCCTTGAGAACTTTTGTGTGAATACTATCTGGTCTTGGTGCGTTATTACTGTTTAATTTATCCATTTTGTTCCAAAATCTCCTCTATTGGCACCTCAATCTGGGACAGTTACTCAGATTTGCCACATAAAAAGAACGGCTTGGGTGTGGGGATTTTCCCCATATCCTCTGTAGTGAAGACCAATGCAAACAATTAATTTAACTTCTCCACAATGGCCATGTTTTCCTTGAGCTCTCATTTAACCAAATCATTAATATTTTTTTAATGAATGAAAGCTTTATCCTAAAGTCAATATCTGATTTTTACTGACTTTAAACTATTTTAAGTTTTAGCAAGAAGAGTACTGGAGTCATTATTAAAGGTAGGTTATGTCACATGTATATTTAAAAATGCTAATAATCTCTTAGAACTTATTTGAATATATTTTAGATTAGCTAGAGTTTTAATTTACACAGCTTTCTACAGAGTAAGACACATTGCTTTCCCCAAAGAATCTAAAATACTGGGCCCATATGCATGTTGCACAAGTCCGATCTGACTTCAGTGGGATTCCACATGGAGGCAAGGGTCCACATGGGTGAGTCCCTTTGCACGATTGGGGGCCTGAGATAGATGAGCACAGTAAAACAGTTCAGGGAAGAAAAGTGACGGAGATTACTGGTGAGGAAAAATAAGCATGACATTTAAGGAAAAATATATTTTATGGAGGAAACAGGAAGAGATCAGACAAGACCACTGAAGAATTAAAAGTGGGGAATAAAGCTGGTCAGAAACCTGAATTTATCAAAAATTCTGACATGTTGAAATTTGTTCTCATTCCAAATTGGACTAGGGCTGGTCGAAAAATATACAGAACAATATTCTGGTTTTTTTTCTTTTCTTCAAAGTGTTTAGAAGGAACATGCCAGTTTTGACGGGGCCAAGAATAAACATTTTGCGTTGACCATTCCTCTCAAACTTTTAAAATTGACACATTCCTGCAAAATGTTTTTATTTAGATGAAAATGCATTTTTGGAATGGAAAACTGTTCCATCAAAAAAAAAATTCAACCAGCTGTTGTAGGGAACTATTTGAAATATAAGGAGTGGCATTTTAGAATGTACAAAGAGCAATAAAGAAGCAAAAGAAGTAGTTAGAGGTGGGAAGGAGCAAATGGTGTGAGCAGGAGAAAATGAGATCTGGGATGTACATGTACTTTCATCCATGAAGAGAGAATCAATTTAAAAGGCAAAAGACCAAAGTGTTTGGCTGATAGTTTTATTGTGGAAGACAACAAAATGATATTAAATATCACAAATACTGCTATTTTCAGATACTTAAATCCTACATTAATCAAATCAAAGTATATATGTTTATAGAAAATGTTTCTGCTGAATAAAGCTAATGACTCAGGTCAAGCAGAAAATAGAACTATACATTGTATAGATTTTAGAAAATGCAAAATAAGTGACGTTGGGGTTTTTTCCTGTCCTGGCTTTTACCTGACCCAGCTTTCACTAACTTTATTCATAAATTACAATCAGAGGGGCAAAAATATGTTCATACTTAAGTTCAATTTATATAATTTGTATTTTTTGTGATCTTAAAAAATTGTCCTGTTTTTAATTACAAGTTTCACTAAGTTACATGAATTAGCAGAAATGAGACCATTTTCCCAGCATGAATGATTGCTCAAAATTGAATCATCTAGTAACATGGGGCTATCTGCCAGCTGAAAATGGCTGGAATACTATAGCACTCAGGCCACATGCTCTCCCACTATCTTATGCCATGCCATGGCTGGAGGGCACTGTGGTAGACAGCTATGCTGACTCAGCATCAGTTTAGTACTCAGCAGCCTTCTTGGCTGGTGAGATCTGGTCAATTTCCTCTTTCTTTTATACTTTTGTAATGACCCTAGGAGCCAGAACAGTTTAGAGAACCTATTTCATTTGCTTTGGCTAGTCCTTTTTCAAATGAACAATCTGCTCTTATCTTTAATCTTTTGTAGTGTGGGTTGGTTTTGGTTTTGTGGCATTTAACCTCTGCACATTGCTGAAGAGTGTTATCGCTGATTTCTAGTTTGTGACATGGAAGTCAAGTATTGTTGGATATGAGAGAGCCATATAAAGCGCTCCAAAACAAGCTCATGTGTGTTAAATGTCCTAATAAAAAGACCTTATTTACAGTAAACTATTTTAAACCGAAGAACTGAGTCAATTCCACTGAGCTTGAAACCTCTGGTTCAAGGCAGGGCTTAAATTCTCAGAGTATTTCCAGGAGCGACTGGCTTGGGGCTTCAGTCCTGCAGGGCATGCTTTGGCTTGGCGCTTCAGCCCCATCGTGCATTCTAGGGCTCCTGTGGGTTTGAAAATATTTACTGGAGCCCCACTCCTGACAGTACTATCTGAATTTAAACCCTGCTTCAAGGGATTCTTGGTGTTTCAAATCTCAGGCTTAGACTTCTGAATCAAATCCTCTAAAAAGGAAGCTCTGTAGGTAGGCTAAGTCTCATCTTTTCTATTTTCTTTCTTTTAAGATTTTTATCCTGGCGTTTTTATCTAGATAAAACTATTATTGCATGCAGTGAAAAATCCTCTCATTGAAATAAATGACAGTTCCCATTGACTTCAGCAGAGCCATGATTTCACTCTGAGTGTTGAAATCACCTTAAGACTACAGGATGTGTTCCTAAATGTTGTAAATTTTGTACAAGTACTGGTAATATTCTTAAAGAAAATCTTCAGTACTGAACAAAATTGTTAACTCTGGGGTTTTGAACATGATGATCTTACAAAATCTAATTGTACTCATACTAAAATGAAGAATTTCTAAGTGCAATTCGAGAGACAAGGTGGGTGCGGTGATATCTTTTATTGGATCAACTTTTGGTAGGGAAAGAGTCAGCATGAAAGCTTGTCTCTTTCACAAACAGAAATTAGTCCAATAAAATATGTTAATTCACCCTCTCTGTGTCTCAAATCTGCTGGGATCAATATGCCTATAACAAAACTGTAGAGGTGTGTGATTTTACCTTTTTTATGGATTGTATTAAACAAAAACAAAACTTAAGCTTGCACAGGGACTGATGATACCATAATAAGTCTGTTGTTTTTAAAAGGTAAATAGAGTATCATACTACTATGCTGTCCTTAGTTTCCAGAATAACACATCACAATCCCTGGGTAATTCAATTAACTTGTGCTCTTGGCTTCAATAGATTAATTGTTCAACTTGCATTCCAATATCTGTTCCAATTAGTAAAAAAAAGTACAATTATTGATTTCGTTTATTCTTTCATCCCTAGCTGTAAGTCTCTTTATGTACAGTGAATAGTGCTGACAGTTCCAAAACAACATCACTGATTGGCAGATATATAGGATTTCACAGCTAGGTGCTTAGGTTGTTTCTATAATGAAAGGTTTGCAGAACAGTGCCAAGAAATTAATGACAAAAAGAGCTGGAAAATCCTGAAGGTTATGAATCTTTGCTTTGCTGTTGCTATTAGAATACATGATGACTATTTAACCTGTTTGGTGCCTACCTCAATTTTTTTTATTCTTCATAACATTGTAATCACAGTATTTTGGTTGTATATAGCTTTTAAAATTGCAGGTTATATAATTAGTTGTTTTTATGAGAGTTAAATGTGTCAGATTAACCCTGATAATAAGTTTACTTTGTACATTTTAAGAGCCATTTCTCTGGTAAATTCTTTGGCTCAGAAGCATTGTTATATTCTAGCACCCAATTAAAAATAATTATAAATTAGTAACCCTTCTTCTAATTAGCCAGGTGTACAGGACAGCAATTTATTTCATTACAAAGCCATTTGAATGCATTCTCATGTTAATAATCTGGGCTTTTTACCATTTTAAAGTCATGAAATAGAAAACCTTCTGGTACCTAAGAGCATTAGCAATGAAAAGGAGTAGATTCAATTTTTCATGATTAAAACAGAAAAATCTACTTATAAATACCCATCTATTCTAATAGTATTAATTATACTACAATGGTGATATTTCTTAATTTAATATGATTCCTAAAATTAAGATACATATATTCAGAAATTGAAATTCTGGATATTTAGAATCATATGTTTTCAAGAAGGCCAACATCAGAGAAACCCCAAACATAGAGACATTACTATTGTATGCAGTATTGTTGTAGTGGTGTCAGTCTCAAGATTTTAGAGAGACAAGGTGCTTTTATTGGACCATCTTCTCTTGGTGAGAGAGACAAGCTTTTCAGCTACACAGAGCTATTCTTCAAGGCTGGGAAAGTAATGAGTGTCACAGCTAAATACAAGGTTTAGTAGTTAGCACATATTCTAAGGGACCATTCAAAGTGAAGTGTCCTATTAACAGGACAAAAAGGGGTGGGGGGTTAGTAAGTTAGTTTGCTGTAATAAACCATAAGTGCATGGTTTTTACTAAAATGATGATTTTAGTGTCTAGCAAAGTAGGAATTTAAGCTATCAGGCTCATCTTTGGAAGTATTAGATTAGCACATTTCCGTTGGGGATGAGGACAGAGAGGTCAGATATAGAGTGATGGCTTTCTGAAAAGTGTTCACCCACAGATGATAGAGTGTTTGACTTTTATCATTTTCCTGTGTCAGTTCATTCAAGAGCATAGTGATTGTCTGGTTTCACCCACCTAGTTGTTGTTGGGCATTTAGTGCACTAGATGAGGTACACCACACATTGTGATAGGCATGTGTAGGAGTCATGGATCTTGAAAAGTGTGTTATGAGAGATATGTATGTTGGTTTTGCATGTTGGCGGGCCAGGCCAGTTTGGCGAACCATGGCTCCCGCAGACCACGGTTTGCCATCCCAGGCCAATGGGGGTGGCGGGAAGTGGCGCGGGCAAAGGATGTGATGGCTGTGGCTTCCCGCCACCCCCACTGGCCTGGGACGGCGTACTGCAGCCAGTGGGAACCACGGTCTGCCAAACCTTGCGATACGGCAGGTAAACAAACTGGTCCGGCCCACCAGGGTTCTTACCCTGGTGAGCCACATGCCAGAGGTTACCGATCACTGGTCTAGTGGCTGAATGCTTTTCACAAAGCCATCACTTTATATCTGATCTATTGCTCCTCATTCTCAAAGGAAACCTGAACAACACTTTCAAAAGATGAGCCTGGGAATTAAAATTCATAATTTTGCTAGTCATTAAAAATCATGGTCTTAAAAATACACTCTATTTATGGCTTATTACAACAATCTGTAACCTACTAACTCCCTTTCTTGTCCTAAGACTATGGGGGTGTTAATGGGCCACTTCACCTTAAATGGTCCCTTAGTTTTAGCACAAGCTTAGCACATATTCTTTCTGGTACATCTTGTATGTAGCTGTGACACTCTTAGTAACTTTCCCAGCTCTGAAGAAAAGCTCTGTGTAGCAGAAAAGCTTCTCTTTCTCATCAACAGAAGTTGTTCCAGTAAAACATATTACCTCAACCACCTTGTCTTTCTGACATGACTATTGTCATTTTAGCAGAGCTACAGTGTTTTTGGGGTTTAACTGAGGAAATATGTCAATATAATATAGAAGTCACCATTAAACAATCAGTTGCCAACTATCACTAACATGTACTTGTCTCAATTTTTCCTTTAGATTCCTCTGCATGACAAATGTTGACTTCTTGATGGCAACCACAGAATGTGTGGTGAAAATCCCCGGTTATGTATTTACCAAAAAATCAGTAACTGGGTTATTCGTGTCATGTGTTCAGGATTGTATTTCTGGTTTCTGAGATGCAATGTGATTTACAGTATTGGGATTCTGGGAACTGGGAATTCTCAGACACTACTAACTCAAAAATGTGACCAGATTAAGTCTTGAAATGTCACAAAATGGACTAGGCCCAAAGACCCTCTGTTGGAGGCCTCAGGGTCCTGTCACACTCATCGCAGGAAAGGAGCAGTAGAGGAGTCCTCCAAGCAGCCTAGAATGGCTTCGGGGAAGCATTCAATCAGAGCCCAGGCAGGCTATATAAAAAGGGTTGCAGAGGCAGGAACAGTCAGTTCCTTGCTGTAGTTAGGGGAGTACAGATGGTGCTTCAGGCTGCCCAAAGGGAACTGCAGCACCGTGGACAGCTCCGTGCTGGCAGGGACTGAGGTAGTGAGGAAGAGCTCCTGGCTGGCTGCTAGGCATGAACTTATATGAGCCCCAAGGTAAGGATGAAGTATTGGTGAATTTGGGGGCTGCAGAGAAGTGGCCCAGGGAACTGAAAGTGGTTTAGTTAAAGGGATATGGTGGCATGTGGCTGCTATTCTTAAAGTCCCTGATCTAGGACCTGAAGTAGTGGGTGGGCCTGGGTCTTCTTCCCTATCATTGCCCCCAGCCACTGAGGAGCTGGTATACAATTGGACAGCAATAAACCCCAGAATGGTTTAGTGGCCCAGCTGGTGAGTTGGGACTGGAATAGACCAAGAAGGTGAAACCATTGCCTCCAGGGGGATGGTCAGATACCTGACCAGAAGGGGTGCTCATGAGAAGTGGGTGCCATGCCATTATTGTGCCAAATCCTGCTTTTACCGGGGGCAAAAACAAAACTCCAACTGATGTCAATGGGAGTAGAATTGAGCAATTGTCTGTTTCCTCATTTCTGTAATGGGGATAGCAATATCCATTGTATCTCAAAATAGTGTGTGTGAGGTACAGTAAATTCTTGCAAACTGTCGTATAATGCTAAATGTTTAAATATTATTAAGAATACATAAGGGAGAAGTGGTAAAATACTTACACCTGCTGAAGGTGCAGGAAACTCTGAGTTCATACTTGTAGAATTTCCTCCAATAATCCTTTCTTCAGGATGGAGAATGGGAGCCCCTTACATATGGCGTTCAGGATGGGTAGCCACACAGATCTCTGGGCATTCAGAGGCCCAGTGTAGCAAGTAGCATATTTTTTTCGGTAGAGCCACTGTAGTATTTCAATGGTGACCATGGCTTTTACGCTGTGATGCCAGGCAGGTTACTGTAGTAAGTATTTCAGGGGTGTCTGAGACTGATTTTATGATTTTTTTTTAATTAACAACAATAATGAATTTTTTTCTGAAATACAGAGTATTGATGATACAGTGTGACTGTTGTAGTGTGACTCTAGAATCTTCCCATGCTTTTCACAACTATGAAATTTAAATCAATACAAACTGAAAAATGATTAAAGCCCATAATTCTACACAACTGTGAAATTAAAATCTTTAAAAGGGCATAAAATAACTCAAAAATAAAAATTGAGTTCTAACAAGCCTGATTGTAAAACTCTTCAGAGACCAATCATGGTAAAATTCTGTCTCACTGAAGTCATTGGTAAAACTTCTGTGATTTCACCCCGTGCCTGCCTTGTCTAAGTAAAGGGCTATGCAAAGATGTGGTGATCATAGAGTATCAGGGTTGGAAGGGACCTCAGGAGGTCATCTAGTCCAACCCCCTGCTCAAAGCAGGACCAATCCCCGACTAAATCATTCAAACAGATTTTTTGTGTAGGGAAATGTGTGTCATGTGGCTGGAGGAGCACAAACAGGAAAATGGTAGAGAAAGCAATGCCAAAAGTGAACCAAATGTGTTAAATATACTTAATCAATAGTGCTTCATTAAGCCAAATTACTAGCTCATGCACTATTATTCAAGTTACACCTATCAATCCGCATTTACAAAAGCAATATCATGATGAAGTATTAGGGCTTAACTTAACACTTCTTGGTTCTAGGATCCCCAGCTTCTAGATGTCTCCAACAGGGTTTTTCACCTCTAAATTAATTAAAATAAAAACTATGTTCACCCTTGTGCACACATTAATCTGGAGGAACTTCTGACCTGAAAAAAATCTCTCTTTTCGTATCAGCATAGTGTGGCACCTTTTAATCAGCTGACACTTTTTACAGTATATTCATAAATTGCAGTAATATACGAAATGTGTGAAATCTTGACCCCAGTGAAGATGGTGATATTCATCCTCACTGGCTACTTCTGAGGCAGCTTTATGAATATAGAAGCAACAATAATAGCGTTGTGTTCTTTGTTTCAATACTTTCTCAAGTCTTAACACTATGCCTCTTTTCTCATTAGATTAAAAGAACATGGCTGAGTGGCTGTGATGGTGCTTGTTTATACATGTTAAATGCAATGTGTTGGGAACAAGAACTAGAAGATACAATGTTGACTTTTATCTTGTTGGCAGCATAGACAAGAACAAATTGTGTTCAGCATTATGTTAGCTAATTGTGACTAAACTTTGGTGGGACCAAGGTTTACACAATAACGTGATGTCCAGCTGAGAGTAACATTAACTTGTTCACAATGTATTTGCGTTCATACTTTCCAATTATACAGCTGGGGCCAAATCCTGACGTCCTTACTAAATCTTTGTATAGGCAACATTGACTTCAGTTAGAGTTCTGCATGAGTGAAACTAAGACTTGTCCCCCTGAAGTCTGAGTGATATGACTTATGGCTTTGAAGAGCTGACTTTACAGTATCTTACTATTACTTCTGCTGATGCACTTTATTAATGTGCCATTTAGGGATCTTTAAAGGAAAGCACTTTGTTTAATGTAGCAGTTAAAATGTAATCAGAATGTAATTGCCATTCTTATTTATAATTGGAAGCATAGGTTATGGGATATCATTGCTTGTTCAGACATCTTTTTACATTTCAGACAAGCAACTCAAGCCATGCTATGGTATATGCTGTAATAAAGAAAAATACAATAGAACACTGCAGATAGGACTGGAGAGGGTCCAATGCATTGGAATGAGGGTGTGTGTGTACTTCCTCACTGATAACTCTCTGAAGTCATAAAACTAAGCCCTATGTGTCTGGTGCAACCACAAATTAACTTTCATGGTTTGCAGGTTTGGAAATGATTGCCTGTGTTTCAGAGTTGCTTATTTAAGCATACATGGATTTAAAATTTTCTTAGATTTACAGGGCATGAATCTGTATCTTTTATTCTTGTGTATATCCTCATGGAAAAACATGTGAGTAAGGCCTCTGGGACCATTTAGAAACAAATTCTACTGTCAGATTTTAAGGAGTTGTGTGTGTGTGTTTATCTGTGGACAGAATTTGACACATTGTTCACTTAATTTTTTTTCTTATACTCTTTATCTTTGGTGTATGAAATGTTTTTACCTTATATTATTGAAAATTCTGTTAATCTCTTCTTATATCACTTCTACCACAAAACTATTAAAATGTCTAAAACTGTGTTTATTCGCTTACTTTTAATTGATAGTATTAGGCTAACTGGTTGCCTTTGAATTTCATATACAATACGCTTTTTAAATGTTTCCTGATCTTCTTTGGTACTTTTCCAGCTTCCTTCACAAGATGCATTGATTTCTAACATTTTTCATATTTTGATTATGCTGGGACAAACATGGAGTATAATACTTTTCTGTGATGCTCACTGTTGGCACTATATAAATAATAATTATAACTGCTAAATATTCTTTGAATACCCCCAGTTAAGGAAAATAAATGGTATCAATTAGTTTACTTCAAATATTTTCCCATTCCCTCAAAGTCAACCTTTCAAAAATCGAAGTCACTGAAGTAAGTGTTTTAGATGACAAGTTATAACTTTCCTATTTATCCTATTATCAGCTACTATCCCATATCTGGCACTATTTCGTTTTCAAGAATCATGTGCAAAATTGACTTTATCTAACTATATATATACACACACACAACTTTTATGATCAGAAAGCTATATATGTGATTTCCCAAGGAAATCAAAGACAGAAGTTAAATAAGTCACTAACTACTAAACTTTCCTACCATGTTTTATTTATGTTGGGTGGTTCTTGTTTACTGCCAGCACTGAGATATTTGACTAAACCCCCATCTCTTTTTTTTTAAGTGAAGAAATATTTTTAAATCAGTGGTTGAGCCCCCCACATCCTCATCCAGAAAGTTTGAGTATCGGAGGGGAGGGAATGACCTCATTATGGATTTTCCCCATATCTAATTTCTATAATATTGAGACCAATATTTCCTGTCTGCAGGTATAAACATATAATTTGCTTGCACAATTTCAGTCCCTATTGTGAGCAGTTGTGACAGGGTGTATAAACCCTGCACCGTTGATGAAGGGATTAAAAAGCTGCTGTGGGCAAGACTGGCCCTGCTTCTCCATCCCTGTCAATCATGTTGGGTTAGAAGCAGGAAGTTCCAGGCAGTTGCTGAGCAGCTGTAGGAGGGATTCTACTAAAGGGACTAGGGGAGCCCCACCCCCTTCAAACACAGTCAGATTATCTTTACTCAATTTTGTGTCAGAGATTCTTGCTTAGGCAGATGAGCGTGCCCCAAGAATTTGTTAGTCTCCAGACAGTAGGAGGTGCCTGTCGGCAGTCATAGAACTGTGACAGATGTGAGCATAAAGGAACTTGCAATGGAATTCATGACCTCTGTTGGTGCATTGTAAATTATGGCCTAGGTCACTCCCAGGTCATGCTCCTCACAGCTGATTTCTTGGTTATGTGCGGCTGCAGTGTGGTCAGAGGCTATTGGATTACACATACTTGTTGAAACACCCAATTTGTACTAAAATATATGTAACAAATTCAAATAATCTATCAATATGTTTTTTCTAGAAAGTTGAAGTAAACAAAAAATGCTGAAAAAAAGGAAAAAACAAATCGGAATATCCAAGTAGGAGCACATTTTCACTATATGTCATGCTAAACTGATTTTTAAAGAGGAATGGCCGTACTTTGTACTATAAATTAACAGAAATACTTGATACTGTTTCCTAAAAAGATATTTTAAATCCTAATCCCTTTTTAGTAGTCTGATACTTTAAAATTTTTCCATCCTGTGATAATTGTCTAGATTCCAGTGCCTTTGAAGAATATTTCCAAAGATAAGAGCTCATATTTTGTCCTAACTCATTACTGCTTATGAAGTGAACTATTTCACAAAAAATACTTTTTACAGATAAAATATTGACGCTTAAGAAAATTTCTGATGAAACAAACTTTGCGTGATAAAATTATATCACTTCTGTTGCAGTTGCCAAAATCCTCTACTTCTTAAAGTTTAGGGTGGTCTGAGTTGCAGGATAAATATCTCCCATTAAAGTTGGAGAGAAATACATCTGAGAACTGATGACAGAGACATAGGTCAGTCTGACTTTTAGCAGCTAGCAGCCTGGTTCCTGTGTTAGAAATGTGTGTCCCATTTATTAATGGCTGCAAGAATGCCTTAATCAGAAAGACATTGTGCATGAGTTCTCCCTCCTTGATATTATCTTCCAAAGCCCAGGTGGCAAGGATTCATGAAAATGAGGACTGAACAAGGGGTAGGCAGCTCCATAGAGCTAATACAGCAGCACACTGAAGGATGTTTAGTATCTTTAGGGTATACTTGCAGGTTCAGAAGTGCACAGTCAAACTCAACACCGTGGATACATGAGGGCCAAGAATTGTTCATTATGACTAATTTGACAGCTTATATGTGTTCTTCACTGTTTGTCCACAAGACTGTAATACCAAAAGGGTAATTGTGCAATGGTCTTAAATAAAGAGTAAGTTAAATTCATCCCACTTGAATTAAAAGCAATGCAGTAACAGTGATAACTTTTTTCATTTATCTGTCATAAAGTGTCTCAAGTTAATCTTCAGTATAACAAATTGTAAAAATATGTATGAGCCATTTACATTCATCAGTGCTATTTTTCTAAGCACACCACTAAAGTAATTCAATGAGCCATTTTGTATTTATATCAGAATGTTTTGCAGGTAATATAGAGCAAAGCTCTTTGAGAGAGCTAAGATAATGCTTTGCAAAACTCTCTCTGTTCTTCAAAAGCAGACTAACTTTAAAGTGCTGTGGGATGGCCCAGAGTGTGAATGAAACCTAGGGGAACTTTGTTTAATGTTTAACCTGACATGCAGACAAAAATACTATGCGAGACTTGACTTAACCTTGGCAGTGATTCGTAAAGGTGTTTTTGAATAGTTATTGTTTTTGAAGTTCCTAATTTAACCAATTTTCAGGCATGCCAATTGCATATTTAAGATTGGTTGACATATTTTTAGAAATGTAGGAATTAAAAAAATAGAAATTATCCATAGCAGCAGCAACGTCTCACCTTCCTCCACCCTATCACATGATCTAATGACTAGACAAACGATCCGTACAGTTGAGAACCCTCACAATAGTTGTCCAGAGATCTGAAAGAAAGGCAAGAAGAATGATAGAGAAAGGTATATGCATGTACGTATATTAAAGAAACCGAACATATGGTTAAATGGGTGGAATCCCAGTGCGCTGGAGGTACTACCACTTCTGCTCCCATTGACTAATTAGAAATTCAAATGTGGATTATTTTCTTCACTTTCAAAAACTAGTATGCCTTTTTCAGAGTTATAACTTCCTTCTCTAAGGCACGTAAGTAGGGAAGAAAATATTTATAACCTCATATAAAGCTATGGGTTACTTTAACCAATTATCTAACCCAAAGTGAGAGTCTAAACCTACCTGAACTTGTGAGTTTCAGCCCCCAAGATCAACCGCAATAGAGAGGGATCCTTTGTACACAACAGGGACAACACAGTACTCTTTTTATAATTACTTTCATTAGTCAACCAAATACCAACACACACACATACACACACACACACACACACACTCTGCAACTGGTAAAGAAGAGCAAGACCAATACAGAACACACAGTATTTGCATTACCTGCACAATGCTTGTGGAATAACATGAAGTGTGAGTTGTCTTCATCTAGTGGTCATTATCCTCGCATCTCTTCTCTTCCCCCAATGCATGTAGGCTAGGATACAGTTTTTATAATCTGTTACGTTGATGCCTGCTGGTGTTCGTACATATTCACAAAAGTTTTAACCTTTTTCCTTATTTGAACTTCCATACCCCACTGCTGTTGGGGTACCCTGTTTTCCATGTGCTAACTTGGTATTTTCCCCTACGCTCATTAACATTTACCTCACTCTATCATCATAGCTTCTAACATTTCATCCTGGCTACCGATGCTCATCTTGTGATGTCAACTGATCTCTCATAAACATTAGTATTCAAACTCAGTAGTTATTTTCAAAACCTCAGCATATCACAAATGCAGAAACTAGCTCAGCAGGTTTATTTATTTATTTATGCTATTTATCTTTATAAATATAGCTAATTTATCCTATGTCCTAAGGCTTTCTTTGCATAGCCAAATAGCCTTCAGTCCTGAGGCATGTACGCCCTTTGTTACAACACTAATTAATGCTTATTTCACCACAATATCCTATGTACACCTGATACCTTTTATCCTTAGCTACATATTCCAGAAAAGAAACCTAAAATAAGAGTAGGCTAATTACCATTGGCCAAAATGGTGGGTTAGTCACAAAGTGCTGACAGCCAAATCCTGCTGCTGTTAGTAAAACTAACTCAGTGAGAGTTTCCTGAATTAGGACCATGCAGGAAATTCCCCCAAATTCAGATAAATTCACACAACCTCTATTAGTTTCAATGAGCCACACTGAGCTCTTGACGTTTTAAAAATCACTGACACATGCACAACTCCCATTGGGCCATGATATCTAAAGGCAAAATTTGGTCCTATCAGGCATTTTACTGTTAAAATTTTCCAGATAAAATATGCAATTATGAGCACTTCTCAGAGATCTAATAATACTCAATCTCATATTGTTTGGTTATGACAAATATTATTAAGCAGGATGAAATGGAATTAGCAATTACTGCACATCTATGGGGTTTGGTGTGAATCTAGTGCTAGGTAGATTCCCAACTGATTTTTACAGTTTTTTATCTTCCTGTCTTCCAATTTTTGACATTTGTAGTCAGACTTACAATAATCAACTTATCTGGGTACCTATACATCATGAATATATCTTAAATCAGGTATATGCAGGGGTATAGTAGAAGGATGTGGTATAAGCTCAGTTTTGACTCCATCAGTAAATAGCATGATTGGTTGTTTTGAAAGGTGGGAATTTGCCCTCTTTAGGCTGTGAATACTTGGCAGGGTATGGACAGGGAGGGATGTCGAGGGAGTGGGAAAGAACACATTTCAGACTTTCCCTTTTCTAGATCTCAGTAGAGTGAAATTATTAAAGAATATGCTTTTTTTTCCAGAAATAGACTCACTTTGGAAGGGGGAAAAGAAACAATAGAAAAGGAAGTAGTTTTATTAAAGTAGAAACCGTTTGTCATTTTGTTAGAGAGGAGTAAACTCACTGAAAGAAATTGTTCTTCAAGTCAGCAACTTAGTGGATTTTCTGAGCAGGCAGTCAGGGTTATTAAGTCAAATTTAACAAGCATTGTGAGGAAAAATCCTGTCAGCAGTTCCAATCTGAAGATAACAACACTTTGCATTTGTACAACACATTCCATCCAAGGTTATCCAAGCAATTTACAAATATCAATGAATTAAGCCTTACAATGCTGCTATAAGTGAAATATTTGTGTCCCAATTTTGCATAGGGGGAACTGAGACTCTATGGTCTTGTTGACATGATGGGATACTATGTGCTATGGGGATGTGATTTCTAAAGCATGTTAACGTGTTGCAACTAGTTGGCTTCTGTAGATCCTGCTGGTGTGCTCTAAAGGTTCCCTAGAATATAGTAATATAGAATATAGTATATAGTAATATAGAATATAGAAGGACACTTGAGTATAATATTGAAACAATAGTAGGAAGCTTTAGTGGACACCAGCAGGAACTATAAAGACCAACTAATCACAACACATTAGTGTGCTTTAGAAATCATCCCCCCTCCCCGCCGCCATAGCGCACATTACCCCGCCATGTAGCTAAGCCCTAGTAATTTGTTCATGATCACAGAGGAGGTATGTGACAGAAAATCTGGGTTCTATTTCTACCTAAAATAGGTACTCCAGATGCATGACAGCTCTCTTTGGGAGCAATAATTGCAAGTCACTTAATCTTTTTTTACTCTCCAGATTGTCTGTGTTTAAAACTAAAAGTCAAAATCTTGAGATTGACTTGAATTCGACAATTAATTCAGACTTAATCACAGTCATAGTCTAATTGTGGTGAGTCCATAATTAGTAGTCTAAAATATTTACATTCCTAACAAAAAATAAAGTTGAAATCCTATATTGATAATGTAAGGCTAAAAGTGTCATTTTGCATTGAACAAAATGACCTGAGGATTTTTTCCTCCAAAAAGTTACTTTTACTTGACCCAAAATTACTTTCCCCCCTCCCCCCATTTCAAATTTTTCAGTTCTGGTAGTGGGAGGAAAAGCTATGATTAATGCATTTTAGTATTTATGGCTCCAAATTAGATTAAAATGATTTTTGTTTTCTTTATATATTTTTTTTTCTTGTGGTGTCACTACAGGGCAGAGTGAAGATTGTTTGGGTTACGTACAAAACTCAACTCAGCGTGAACTACTTAGCTGTGACTGCCCCCTGCATAATATAGAGTTGATAGTGAAAGGAGTGAGAGGGGTTTACAGATAACTTAGGAGTTATTTAAAAGAATATGGCCTGACTTTTTTGGTGTGTGCCTAAATCATTATCTGCACTGAAGTGCTCTCCATTTTAGTACTGTCTCTGAGCTGAAGATGTTGCAAGTATCAGACAGAACTTCCTGCAATTTAATTTTCCTCCCACCATCCGGACCTACAGATTGTCAATGTATTGTATTTAAGAACCATGTGGGTAGTAGACTGACAAAAAAAAAATAAAGTACATATGGTTTGAGTTTGTACTTTTATCTTTTCATAATAAAAAAGTGGCCTGAATTAATGAACAACTGATCAAATCATAGATTACCTAGTTGGGACTATATAGTCTGTCATATTTTGATGTCTGGTCACATTATAGGTTCTCATGAGACAAATATGAAATGAATCTGAGCTGAAGGCTCTGAAAAGATCTGACACAAAAGGGCAAGATGCATTTCTTCACCAACACAGTATGTTAGCTGCAGTATAGCTTTTGTTCTACAATAGGATATGTGTAAGGCTGCCAACAATTCTTTGACTAGTTTCTGGGAGGGACATTCTTCATTTAATATATGAAAAAGAAATGCTAGTACGGTATTTTATTGGCTGTCCTCTGGCTATATCACTCAAACAACTTATACTTTTCCCACAAATCACGTGACTCGGTTTTGGCTTCAACATTTCTGATTTCATTCATTAAAATAGAGGCTACAATTTACAGAAAGGAATCATGAGTCATGAAATAAGAGTAACAAAGTATATCTCCTTCCTATCCCCAAGGAACAAATGAAATGAACAAGTTATCTGAAAACAACTCGATAAGGGAGGTTTACCATTTAAAGGAATAAACATACAGTACTGGGAAAACAGGTTTTTCTTCCCCATTACCACAAACTTCCAAGTTATAATTGTGCTCTGTAGATAAAGTGCATAGTATTTTGTAACCAGTATTACCACTCTTCAGGCTTCCTGTCACCAGTGTAAAGATGAGACCTAAGTGGTTTAACTAAAACCTCTGCAAAAATTCCAAAACAAATCAAGATGTATTAAGAATAGCAGAGAATTATTTTAGAACAGTTGTACAAAACATCTAGCTGTATACCTTAGATCAGGGGTTAATCAGTTGGATCAGAGTTTTCAACATGGTAGGGCTGTGACTATGCTACCCTTCCCATATTGCTAAATGCGGGGCGAGGAGTCCCAGAAGGCAAGGAAGAGTGTTGGGGTGTAGTCCCAGTATGGAAAGGGGAAGACTGAGAATGACTGCCTTAGATATATATATTTTTCAGTAAGAAAACTGTTTTCCTTTCTAAAGAGCACAAACTCTTTCCCCTAGTGTGATGTTCATGTCAGAAGAGGTTTCTCATATCTTGGGTAGCTGTCTTGGGTATCACGTGTCTTGCCACTTGTGGTTCATCAGTCTTTTTACCTTAAAGACCATGGGCGATAGGTATAATAGGCAAGGGGAGGCTTTGCTTTCCTTAGTGCAGCTGTTCTTGCTGCCCGACACCTGGGCTGTGGTGCCCCCCACCCCCGTCCACGCCCTCGGGCCTCTTCCCCCTCCTGCTCTGACCCTTCCCCGAGGTTCCCATGGCTTGCTGCTGCTGTCTGGGGTGAGTCTTCCTCCTCTTCTCTCCTCCACCCCACCCCCTTTGGAGGTCCCTGTAGCTGCTGGCCATGTCTCTCCTCACCCTCCCCTCCCCGTGTCTGTAGATGAGCAGAGGGGATCCTGAGTAACTTTCCAAAAGTGAAAAAGCCTTCCAGAGACCTAGTAGCAGAGATCACTGAAACTGTTAAAGAGCCATTAAAGTGATAAAGAAGCCATTTAACAGGCATTTGTCAATGCCCAGGAAGCCTTTGCCCACATTCAGCTGGCTTTTATACTGTAGGAAAATGTATTAAAAACAGTTTCCAAATGAAACTTGTCTACACTGCCACTTTATAGCACTACAACTTTCTTGCTCGGGTGTGAAAAAACACCCCCCTGAACCCTGTAAGTTTCAGTGCTATAAAGCCCCAGTGTAGACAGTACACCAGCGCTGGGAGCCAATCCCCTCAGGGGGATAGATTTTTTTTTTGTTTGTTTGTTTGTTTGTTTGTTTACTGTGCTGGGAGAGCTGTCTCCCAGCACTCTGCCGTGACTACACAGCCACGTTAAAGCGCTGCAGCGCTTTAACATTGCTAGTGAAGACATACCCTTATTATTCTCTGTACACAGCAGAACTGCTGTCCTGGCTCAAGGAGGAGCCGACCTAGCCAGTGAGTTTATTTTTTGATTTAGTTGTTTTATTCAAACCCAGTTTCGATAACGGAGTCTGGCAGGAAATTCTGTGTAAGAAAGTTATTAAATTACTGCCTTACTGCAGGCTGTCAGTGACCAGCACTTTTTCAAAAGGAGAGATTAGGCTTCAGTTTGGTGCAGGTAGCCTGGCTTTTTGTTTCTCTCTGCCAGGCAGAGGAGAATGTCTCTGGCAATTGAACTATACCTGCTGGGGGAATGTTATTAGTGCTTTAAGGTCAAAAAGAGGAGAGGGTGTCGCAGGGGGAAGGAGGAGAGAGGCAGCAGCAGGATGAGGAGGCAAGTAGCAAGCCAGCTGCACAGCTTGTCTAGGGGGGTCTTGCGGCGGGTGGGGAAAGAGTCTGGTGGGAAGGTGAGAAGGTGAGCAGCAGGTGGGCGCAGGAGGAGGTGAGCAGAAGGGAGGACCTCGGGGACAGGGTGAAGAGGTGAGTGGCAAGTCAGCGGTGGGTTGCGGATGGGGCCTGGGACAAAGCAGGAGTGGAGTGTAGGCAGAGCTGTGGGTGGAAGAGGCACGACAAGGAGCTTGCCTCCCCCACGGGAAATTTCCTCCACTGCCCACTTTAAAGGGGTTAGCTTGCCATTGTAATGTCAAGCATTCCTCACAAAGATTAGCACTATTTCTGTGTTATGTTTTCTGAATCCCTTCAGGTTTATTTCTTTGAACAGTTTGGTTTCTGATTTTTCTGCAAGTGTGAAGTCTTTTTTTTTTTTATGCCACAAATAAAGGCTAGTGTAACTGTAATTCTAGAAAAAGGTAGTTGAATTGTAAGGGAATTAATCCCTTAGCCGTTAAGGTTCTTGGGTGTATGTGTTTGTGAACCTCATTTTGGATCTCTGTCACCCACTGTATCCCATATTGGGCTATGAAAGTTAGAGAGCTCTGCTTCTAAAAATTCATGGTTATATGTCTTTGTTCATTATTAGCTTTAAGTATACTCTATTTCCAATATAAATCATGGAGAGAATAAAATAAAGCCTGTACAGATTCACTGTCTAGTATGTCTGGCTTTCACTGTCTCTCTGCTGTCCTACTCAATGTTATCTGCATTTTTTCTCTCCATCCTGCCCTCTCTTTCTCACCCTTGTGCTAATACCTTGTCTATCCTACAGAGTTTTGTTGACACAAAGTATGCCGACATACTGCCACTGCCGTAATTAAATCACTGTATGTCCACATTGTGCACCATCGGCACAAGGAGCATAACCACAATAGCACAGAGAGCAGTTCACGGGGGGTAGCTATCCCACTGTGCAACTGGCTGCAGGGTGCTTTAGGAATGATTTGCAATGACTCATGGGGGCAGTTACAGCATCACATGATGGTTTCTCAATTTCATCATTCCATGGGCATCCTACTAGATTGCCAGCCACTTTTCAACAGGCCTGGTAACCTGCAACCCAGCCATCTCTGTTAAGAACACATGGATCCTGCACTGCTGTTCAGTATTTTGCTGTGTGTTATGAACACAAGGGCAACCAATCCTGAGGCAGAAGCTGGTGTACAGACAGCTGATGTCCCCCAAGCTCACTGGAGATTGCTACACCAACAGGGGGAGGGAGACAACCCAACATCAGCCCCTACCTCACTGTCTGGCTCTGCACAGCACGAGTCTCTTCCTACCCCTGCCCCATCCCCAGCTGCAGCCTGATCTTCCTGCCTCCTACTGTGGTCCTAGTGCTGGGGAGATCAGGATTCCACATTAATGTTTTGATTCTGTGATTCCCTCAGAGTTCTTCTACAGCCCCCTTTCCCCTCACACCAGGGACATCCACCCGCTCCCCTGTAGTTGAGGCAGGAATGTATCTGCTCCATGCTGAGCAGTTTCAAAGCTTCCTGGGGCTTCAAAAGGGGAGAGGTACATACCTGTGTATATGGATGTAGGGCAATGGAGTTCAAAACAGTGAGCAGAGCAGTCATGGTGGGCATAATGGGATATGTCTTGGAGGCCAGTTATGGCAACATTAACAAATGCAGTGTCTATGCTGACACATTGTCAATCTAACTTTACTGCAAAAAGCTCTACACTCCTGCTTCTCAAAGTCTGGCTGCCACTAGGTCAGGAAAAACCCTGTCAGGCCGGGCTGGTTTGTTTACCTGCCGTGCCTGCAGGTTTGGCCAACGGCGGCTTCCACTGGCTGCGGTTTGCCACTCCAGGCCAATGGAGGCTGCGGGAAGCGGCGCGGGCTGAGGGACATGCTGGGTGCCCATCCTGCAGCCCTCATTGGCCTGGAGCAGTGAACCACGGCCAGTGGGAGCCGCCATCAGTCAAGCCTGCAGACCTGGCAGGTAAACAAACCAGCCTGGACCGCCAGGGGATTTCCCTGCACAAGTGGCAGACTGGCTTTGAGAAGCACTGCTCTACACTTCTTCTAGGTGGTTTTATTTTGTCAGTAAAGCAGGGGAGTTTTGCCTTTTGCTAATAAAACAGTGTAGTATAGACAAAGCCTAGCTCACTCTACCTCCCCTTTTGTCGCCCCACCTATGTTAATCTCACAAGTTCTACCCTCCCCTCTACCCTCACTTCATTTCTATTTCTTTGTCCTCTCCATTTGTCTATGTAATATGAGTCTTTAGCTTAGGGGCACTTACTTGCATGAATCATTCTATTGACCTCATTGGAATTATTTGCATGAGTAAGCGGAACTTTAAATAAGGCATACAGAATCAGGCCCATAGTAAATATGAATAAATTGAGGAGATAGTGGTAGGGAGAGGAATAATGTAAGATGAGAAGCGTGCCTTCCCTAAACTATCCAAGTCATGCAACATATGTCACATTCTTTTCTCTCTGTTTCTGCTCCATATTTTTAAAATCTCTATATAATCTAGTTTAGTACTCAAAGCTTCAAGGTGCTCAATGCTTTCATCTTTCACTGATGTCAGTTAGTGTTTAATGATACGCAGCAGCTGGAAAGACCTGGCTTGTCAGGGAGAGTATTTGTTATTGTTGTAATATCATGAATAATTATGGAACTGTCTCTCTCTCTCTCTTTTTTTTTAAATAATTATTTGGTTTGAATTTTTTTCATATTCTGCATTTCACTTGCTGTGAGCTCTGAAGATTTCTTCTGTTCTTTCATCTGCAGAGTCTGAAGTCCAAAATTCCAAGAACTGTACAAAACAACCTCAAAATTATGTTTCAGGTTTGGATCCCTGAGGCACAGCTGGAGTAGACACTAGATACTCAGTCAGAATTTATTGCTGTTCATGAAAAATCCTGGGTGATAAATTTACCTGCTGAGTAAGGAATTATACCTGAAAAGGAATTAGGCAACCTGTAGCAGTCTGAGCTGTTCTTCAGAGCTTGGGCATAAACCATATTTGTTAACCGTCAGGAAAAATGATAGTTTCTCCTTTTGTTTTTAAGGAAAATTACTAGCTCTTCTTTTTGGTTGAGTTGTATTGCGTTTGCATTCTGAGAAACTATTTGACAGAGTTTTTTTGAGTCAATCTTCAAGAAACCAACAACCCAGCCTTGTCTGGAATTTCTTAGAGTTGATTATGCCCTTAGTCTGTCACACATTCATAGGTCTTGTGTTCATAGGTCAGGGACATGGTATGATCATTAATGTTGAGGAGCAAATATACTGCTTGGCACAATCAGTACCAAAGTCTGCTCCATTTCCTCAGCACTTAATAAATAGAGCTGGGCAAAATTTGTCAGTTGAAACTATTTTTTTTGCCAAACATTTAGATTGACCAAAATCTTTTGCAAATTTGTATATATTTTTGGTGAACTGATTTGTTCGGAAAAGAAGGAACAAAAAAAAATTCAAAAATGTCTAAATGATTCATTTTGACATTTCCAAAATCAAATCTTTCAGGCTAGAACTTAAGCACTATTTACAGAATGGTGGTAGTGTCCTGCCCCTCAGTGGCTAGAGCACTCATCCAGGATGTGGAAGACCCAGGTTCAAATTCCTACACTGGAGAAGGGACTTGAAACCAAGTCTCCACTCTTCCAAATAAGTATTACAGGGTATGCTGGAGTGAGTCAATCTGTCTCTTCTGTTAAAGCTGTTCCATGTTGTAAAAATACTTGAATAGTCATTGAGACAAAGTTACCGCCTGATGGTTAGGGCACCCGAAGGGCACCTAGGCTCATGTCCTTGCTGTAATGACTAAGTATTTCTATAGAAGTGAAACTGCTTAAGTGGGGAAATTGAGAGGCTCACCTCTACAGCTTGGTGGTTATGAAACTCACCTCAGAGCAGGGAGACCTAGGTTCAGGTGCCTTTTCCAAAACAGGGACTTGAACCCAGCTTTCCCACATCCTGGTGAATGCTCTAACCCAAGGGGAATATCTCCTCCTCCTAGCTTCTGTGACTGGTGCCTCGGTCCCCTTGCAAACCTTCATTTCTAAATTTCCTTTGCTATTATTTAAAAAAAAAAAGGAGTCTAAAATGCCTAGAAACAAAAATGAGAGACAAAAGCTGGGTGAGGAAACAGGGCCACCCAGAGGATTCAGGGGGTCGGGGGCAAAGCAATTTCGAAGGCCTCTTCCATAAAAAAAATTGCAATACTATATTCTCATGGGGGCTCCTGCGGGGCCCGGTGCAAATTGCCCCACTTGCTCCCTCCTGCCCCCAGGTGGCCCTGGGAAAAATAAACCTTCTGCATCTCAGCACAAACCCAGTTTTGAGATAACTTTTTTACAAGGTATCACTGGTTCTCAGCATCAGCTAGTGCTAAAAGGCTCATTAAAAGGGTTGGACAAATATTTTCCATCAAAACTTTTTTTGGATCGAAAACTAGAGGTTTTTAAAAAGCAGAAAAAAATCACGGACAATGTCTGCTTTCCTTCAAAATTTGTTGTGTTATTTTTAATTGAAAAGCTGAAATTAGTCTGCCAGAACCTGAATATGGTTTGGGGTTTCAGAAGTGTGTGGCCAAATGTTTTCTGCTGCTGTGTTTGATTGTTTAAAGAAACAATAAAAAATTCTGCTTACAAAAAATCCAAAGCTTTGAACGACCTTAGCTTGTGATCAAATGCCTGGGCCCAGTCCAGTAAATTTTTCCAGGTTTCTGATACTTGCGCTGCTTCCTTGACTCATATCGTCCCATAATTTGGGTTCATTTAGGGTTAGAACATAAGAACAAGCATACTGAGTCAAACCAAAGGTCCATCCAGCCAGTACCTGTCTACTGACAATGACCAGTGCCAAGTGCCCCAGAGGGAGTGAACCTAACAGGTAATGATCAAGTGATCTCTCTTATGCCATCCATCTCCACCCTCTGTCAAGACAGAGCTAGGGACAACATCCTTACTCATTCCTGGCTAACAGCCGATTAATGAACTTAATCTTCAGCTTTATCTGTTTCCTAGAGACTGGCTCAAGGGTCCCTCACAGAGTGGAGACGGTTACTGTGGGTTTGTCTTTAGTATAGCTTATGACATACTCCATGAACGGAGCATTTGAGCTTGTTCAAGAATCTGAGATGAGCCTATGGTTGTGAAAACTGAGAAATGCTCAAAATAGCACATGCATGTAAATGGACCAGGGGTGCTAAATTAAATTAACCCAAGGGTTTTCAAACTGGGGTCGGACCCTTCAGGGGGTCACGAGTTATTTACTGGGGTCGCAAGCTGTCAGCCTCAACCTCAAAACCCTGCTTTGCTCCAGTATTATAATAAATGTTAATATATAAAAGTGTTTTCAATTTTAAGGGGGAGAGGGTCGCACTCAGAGTTTGCTATGTGAAAGGGGTCACCAGGACAAAAGTTTGAGAACCTCTCTGAAGCCTCAGAAAATGCAGGGAGGCGGGGGTCTCCTTGGTAGGGTTGGAAGGATATTTCTCTTATGTGATCCTCCCTCAGTGGCTAATTTTAAATGAAGCGTACTCTTCCCTGACATGAACTCCTATGGCACCGAAATTAAATATCAACTATAATTGGCACTGAGAAGTGAAAGGGATGGTAACCCTAATGGAAAAAGCTAACAGCTTGGCTCTTCTGCAAGCCTCAAACTGCTGAATGAGCTTTAGGGTAGGGGAAGGCTGTGTCTCCCAAACAGCCTGGCCGTGCCCCTAGCGTAACCCCCACCCACTTCCGTCCCCGACTGCCTGCCTCACCCTCTCCAGAATCCCAACCTCTTGCTCCTGTCCCTTCACCATCCCCCAACACCTCACCCCCCTCACCACCCCGGACCCACCCCTGCCCCTGTGCCTGACTGCCCCAACCCTATCCACTCACTGCTGAGTCTGACAGACCCCCGGAACACCCACCACCAACCCCCATTCCCTGACCGCCCCACCTCTGCCCCCTCCCTGTGCCCTGACTGCCCCGGGACTCCCTGCTCCTTTCAACCCCCGGCCCCGGCCCTGTACCTCTGGCTCCCCCTCACCCGCGACCTCAGCGCATCCAGGTGCGTCCCTCAACAGCTGCAGCGTGGCTCCGGCGGGCCTGAGCCCCTCCCCACTCTGGAGCTCGCAGCCCTGCCCCCTTACCACGCGGCTCTGAGCGGGGAGGGGCTCAGGGCCCGCCGGAGCCACACTGGTGGGCTGTTCTGGGACGCTACTGGAAGCGCTGAGGCTCTGGGAGAGGGGCACAGATGGGTTCGGGCTGGGGCGGGAGCCTCAGCCGTTCTCTTGGGGGCACCTGCAGAGCTCGGGGCCTGGGGCAAATTGCTCCACTTGCCCCCCCCCGAGCGGCCCTGTGAGGAAATATCTTTTATTGGACCAACTTCTGTTGGTAGAGAGACAGGCTTTCAAGTTTACTCATAGGTCTTTTTTTCAGAACAGCACCTCTGTGTAAGCTCGAAAGCTTGTCAGTCTCACCAAGAGAAACTGATCCAATAAAAGATATTACTTCACCCACATTATCGCTCTAATATTCTGGGATCAACATGGCTGCAACAACACTTGAAACCAAATGTTTTGTTTCAGGTTGAACAAAACATTAAATCTGACCGCAAATTATTTAATTTGTTATTTATTTGTTGCCTTTTTGATTCACCAATTTTTTAAATTTCACATTCACTCAGAATTATTTAAAAAAACAAAACAAAACAAACCCATTTCCAGCTACCAGTGAACCAAAAAGTAAATTTGCTTGGCTCTAATAATAAAACCCTAGATATCCAGAGGATCTGAATGCCTTGTAGAACAATGACAAAAATATTACAGGATGCTAACTCAGTTCCTTAGGAGATGTCCTAATAACGCTGCTTGTCTAGTGTATTAACATATTGTAAAAATATTTTTAATTTAAATACAGTTACACCTTTCATCAAAAATCACATCAGATATTGCATACAGAGAGCATGGAAATGCAGCAACCTCTTAGTCTAGGGCAGCAGCCAGTGGATGAATGGGCTTTGTGCAATTCTGGTGAGAATGGACATTCTGTTTGGTGTCCCACACATCTGCACACACAGAAAATGTGTCATGTGCAATTTAGTCTCCAGAGCTACTAATTTAATTTCCTTTAAGGCCTGAACTGAAAAATCAACACCATGACTAAATATATCTTTCTAGAGGATAATGATGCAAGCTAACTTCTGCCTAGATTTGTACTGAGTGTTCTAGCCATAGTAAATGATGCTTAGATGCCAAGCCATACTCCTCAGCAGACTGTGTACCTTGCCTACAATTTTTCTCTTAAATCAGTGTCTCTCTTAACAGAAAATAATTGCAAACATTTTTTTTATCGGTTTCTTTATTTCCTTGAATATCTTGAGATGTCCTATCTCTCAAGGGATCTAGGATATAGGGGGCAGATGTTTGTTCTCCGTAGTACTGCACTCTTCTTTTCCATGCTACCAGGGGCAAATTGTAATTATGTATTGTGCAAACATTTCTGATTAATCCCCATAACCTGCCAGTGCTATAAATACATGTTAATCTCAAAGAGAAGGAAACAAGGAAGATAAATAACTTGTCTCATATCTCCTAGCAAGAAAGTATTAGATCCAGGAGTTGATTGCCTGTTGTTTTGGCTCACAGGTGAAGGCCACAAATGCTCATTACACTGGGGGAGAATTCCTGTTACTAGATGCTGTGTTTCCATGTAGCTTCTTGAAATAAATCCTGACTAGTTTGGAGTGATGCAGTGCACAGATATGCTTGACTTGACGAGGGCCACACATGCAAAAATGTAGCTGTATTTAGGTGTAGCTTTTATTATCTTAATAATAAAACATGTACAACATACTAGTCATGCACAGCATGTGATGTTTTTTTTCTAATTCTCACGGTTCTGTTAGAAGTACCCAGACTTACTCTAAAAGGCACATTTCAATGTGGGCTGTTTCCTTCCCAGTTTTCAACTTTCAATCCTCAGTCATTTTGTGTAGGGCTATTTTATTTATTTATTTATTTATTTTTGTTTTTCTTAAGTCAGATTTTTCTATCCAAAACCAAAATACTACTTATCAAAACCATTTAAGGTTGCTAAGTGACAACAGTGAAGCCAATTGGAGACCGTGGGTGCTCAGCTCTGTTAAAAGAATTTTCTATTTCTGTGTATGTAAACAGCTAATAGATTGAGACCAGAAGTTGGCACCACTGAAAATCAGGATACTTATTCAGGTGCCTTGATATGGATTTAGATACTGAACTCTAGGCAAGCCATGTTTGAAAATTTTGTCCCAGGCCTATCTGTTTGTGTTAGAGAAGTGCCTTAGCTAACAGAGTGCTATGTTCTTTGTAAGAAGTAACCAGCCAACGAAAGGCAAAGTGGAGTTTTTTCAGAAATGTTGGTGAAGTTACCCTGTAGTTGAGATCACAAGGCAACTCCCCTCGCCAAAAGCACCAAATCCTAATGTCTCTAAAAATTCATTTAATCTGGGACCACAAACACTTAAATGGAATAAGAAGAATTGTGTGCATTGCAGGGCAGGCATTTTACACTGAGTGCCATAAATGTACATTTCTTACCTTATCATGCTGAATTTTCTTTAAGTTTAAGCTGAACTCTAAATTTCCTGAGTTTGTAATGCTTGATTTTTGGGATAATTACAGTGTCCTTGTAATTTTTACTGTTAAGTTATTGATGTGAGTAAAATTTTCAAAGCCCCCAAATGTCTTAGGAGCCTAAATTCCATTGAAAATCAATGGGAATTATGTTCTGGAAAATTTTACCCTTGTTCTCTCAATGTTACTCTATCCTAGCATGGTTTGGATCTGAGAACACAACATAGTTCCTGATCCTGCTCCCTTTAAAAGTGATAACAAAAGCCTCCCACTAAAACCAATGGGAACAGGATTGGGCCCTAAACTCTCCACAAGAAGACTATTAACTTAGCTTATTCATGTTGTTGTAGTCATGTCGCTTCCTGGAAGGTAGAGTGTAAAGGTGGGTGAGGTAATATATTTTATTGGGCTAACTTCCATTGGTGAGAGAGACAAGATCTTATATTTAGCTGTGACAGTAGCTTTCCCAGTCTTGAAGAATTGTTCTGTCTAGCTCAAAACCATATCAGTCTCACCAAAAGAAGTTGACCTAATAGAAGATATTACCCCATCCACCTTGTCTCTCTAATCATTTAGCTAATTACGATCTATTTTCTTCAAATATAATTGGCACATGAGTTCCAAGGGTAATAGACTGAAAACTTTGCATGTGTAGGAACAAGCCATTTTTAAAATATACAGTTAAACAGAAGTAAAAATTATAACCAGATTAATGTTTTAATTACAAGTACCTTAAACGTGATTTGGCTAGTTTTTGACAGACTGGCAATTTTCATACTGTTACTAATTTTCCAAGCCTTATAGGCTTATTTCTGTTTAGGAAAAATAAAAATAGCACTTTGTAATGGAAGCAGATTGCAATATTACTTGTACAGAGGTAGTAAGGAGGAAAGTGTGTGTGTATGATTCTGTTATTACTCAAATGTCTGAATTATGTTTGCAGAAACTTCCACCATATATTGTCCTTTGATTAGCCTCTAAATGTAGTGGCCTGGAAAAACAAAAAGATTAGGAGGAGTGACTGAAATCCAGTTGATTAGAATGGAAACTGCTGTACTGTAATTGTAACAGCATGTGACCAGTGCCCCTCTATATAGTAATGATTTATGAAAAACATATTTAAGCAGATGTCATTAAAGAGATTAATAAATCATCATCACAAAGCCTCTAATGATGCCCAACAGCTTCCTACAAGGGTAAAACAATGTTACATTGCTGATCATCCACCTGTGTAAAGGACAATATATTTTAAAAAGGAATTGCTGAACACTAGAGGCCACTTATCTGAGATGGTTCAGAGAATGACCTATCCTCTTTATTATCAAGGTCTAAAGTCTTTCAAGGGCTGTAGTTATAAAACTAAGAGCTACAGGCTTTTGAAGCTCCACGCCTGTCCCATGTAGCTTACAAATCTTTCTGTGGTTAAGGTTGCTGTGGAGCTTCATGCTCCAAGCTACTCCCTGCAATGTTTCCGCAGAGGTGTAGTGACAGAGCTTCTAAACATTCCTTATTTTGGTGGTGCTTAGAAAGTTCCATAGGGAGAGGACTGGTTCTTGGAAGCTTTACAGTACATGAGCAGAAAGCTGTGGCTGGTGTTTGATGGGGAGGGACTGCATTTTGCCTACTAGTACAGTGGAATTACCACCCCAATTGTATATCAGGCCCTCATAGAGAATTTCACAGAGAATTCAGCTAGTTCCTTAGTCATGTTCATTAAAGGCCAGATTGTGACTGTCCTTTGTGCTAGTGTGCAAGGGAAGGGAGAATGCAAGAACTTTCTCCCCTTGTGCCCCTTATTCAGGGGCTCGCTATAAACATGGTCCCTATGATCCCCTCAATGTACTCTTTTTTGAGTATAAGTCATTTTAAGAGGTAGGGTCATGGTCTTGCTGCTTCTTACACTGGCTAGTGGAGGTGGTCTGTCATGCAGCAATGCATTATGCTGCAGTCATCAGGAATGTACTCATGTCACAGCTTTCCTTCTTAGATCTGAGCCTTAGAGTTCAGAAAATAAGATGCTAGCATAAATTCCTCTAAGCTTAATTACCAGCTTAGATCTGATATCGCTGCCACCACCAGGAATTCAGTGCCTGGTACACTCTGGTCCCCCAAAACCTTCCCTGGGGGCCCCAGAACCCAAATCCTTGATTCTTAAACAAGGAGAAATAAACCATTCCCCCTCCTTTTACCCCTCCCAGGCTTTCCCGCGGGCTACCCTGAGAGATTACTGCTCCAAACTCTTTGAATCTAATCCCCTTCCCCAGAGGCAAACAGATCCAAGGAAAACAGAGAGAGATTCTACCTCTCCCCCCTCCCATCTCTCCTCCACCAGTCCTAGTGAGTTATCCCAATTCCCTGGGATAAAACAAGGGAAACAAGAAAGAAATCCAACAGGTCTTAAAAAAGAAAGCTTTATATAAAAAAGAAAAAAAAGACATAAAAATGTTCTCTGTATCAAGGCTGACAATATACAGGATCAATTGCTTAAAAGAAAAATGAATGAACAGTGTTATTCAAAAAGATATACAATTTAAAACATTCCAGCAAACTACACACATGTAAATACAAAAACAATATAAAAACTTATTGTCTTCTACCTTTTGTACTTACACTTGGAAACAGAAGATTAAAAAAACCTGGAGATAGAAATCACTCTCATAGCCGAGAGAGCACAGAGCAGAGAGAGAGAGATAAAAGGACACACACCCCAAAATTTCCTCCCTGAGCTTTGAAAAATCCGGTTTCCTGATTGGTCCCCTGGTCAGGTGTGTGGTTCCCTTTGTTAACCCTTTACAGGTAAAAGAAACATTAACCCTTAGCTATCTGTTTATGACAACTCACAAATATTATCCGCTTCCAGAATTGAGAGCTCTGGAGATCACTGTATTTCACATCATCCCAAAAGCGGGAGCTGTAGCTTTTAGCCTTGTGGCATGTGGCTGAAAGGCACAGTGTGGTCCTACACCTATTGTCCATTCATATCCAGGTTAAATGACATGGAATATACTTTAAAATAATATGTACTGCTTTTAATTCCTCTTTAGTGTTCTGCTTTACTTCTTATTGTGAGTTTATAATTGAAAATTTTTTAAATAGTCTCATTTCATTTGTTTGCATTTTATTTTACTGTAGTTTCCACATGTTTCACATACCAAGGGCAGGATCTTCTATGTCACAGGCTATTGTGTTGGACGCTCTTTGTACTGCTGTCTGAAGGTATCTAGTACATACACCAGTAAAACAGGATATGTTGACTTACTGAGTATGGCTGTGATTTTTTTTTTCAAGTTCAAATATTTTTAGTTGGAAAACTGCCTAATAAAAGAGCTATTAAAATTATTCAACATAATATACAGAAATAGTACACTAAAAAGACGGCCTAATCAAACTTCACTGGTTTTTTATTTTAGTTCTCAGTTCTTTATGGGACTATTCCAGGATATTTATCTAGTCATGAGGGAGTTAAAGAGAAATGCAATCATAGAATCATAGGACTGGAAGGGACCTCAGAAGGTCATCTAGTCCAGTCCCCTGCACTCATGGCAGGACTAAGTATTTTCTAGAGCACCATGCCATTTTCATGGTAATTATTTAATTTTGGTAAATATCTCTCCAGTGTTTTAGTAATGATTTGCCTACTTTCTGGTGACTTGAACATCTACCTTTGGGAAACAGGACTGACCATGATATTGAGTTCATATTTTTTTTTCTGTTCCTCTCAAGTTATGATTCTAGCCCATATTATCCCTCCATAGAAATACTTTCTTCATAAGCTGACTTTTCTTTATATTTAGGGGAGGTACTCAAATTTTATCTGCCAGAGATTCTACACTGCTATAAATACCCATTTCTTCTTCCCGTTTTAGTCTGTACTCTAACTACTTGTCCTTTCATTGACAAACTTGATATGAATATTGGAAAATGCATTAGAATCAAATTCCATTATCTATTAATTTTCCCTGCTCCTTCTAGGTCAGCAATAATAGACATGGATTCTCCTTTCTGTGACACTGTAGATATTTTTCTTTACACTGTCCATACATCTTTCCACCGAACCGCAAGCAATTTACTTTGCCTTAAAATTCTCCTATTTTCCCCTTCTTTTGAACCCCCTCATCCAAGTACTGAGTGTATAACAGATCTGCACTGTGGATAAGAGATCAGCAATATGGACTCGGAGTGAAGAATTTTGCCCTAAGACTTCCTTAACAGCTTGATTTACTTAGCTCGTCTCTGGCTGCTATTGGATGTGGCAGAGGGTATTGTTCCTTTTGTTTTTACTTTTAAGCCAGTGGTTTTCAATTTTTTTAGTCTGTGTACCCCGTTCCAAACAATGTAGTTTACCACGTACCCTCATCTGAGATAGGGTCATAAAATACCTATGACTAGATGGCCACTTTTTACTAAATGAAATGCATTGTCCACCGTTACAGGATTTTTCTCGTGATCTACCTGTGAGATCTTGCATATCCCTAGGGGTACATGTACCTACATTTGAAAGCCACTATTCTAAGCAATTAAGCAGTTCTGAAACATTAGAAAAACAGTCTTTTTGATCTTAGTATTAGCCCATTCTGATTTCCAGGTGTCGTTGAATGTGTATTCGTAACTGTCTTTCTGGAACAAAAATCACTTTGAACATTTCCAGTCTGGATTTTGAAGTGTCTCATATTGGACCTGTAGCTTAAAAACTGTTCAGCGGGGAAAAACAAAACAAAAATTTAAGCAAAAACAAATGCCTTGCTGACAAAGAGTAACAGCTTCTCATATTTGTTTTTTCTCCTGGCTTTTATATATCACTGCATGGCTATTTTAGACCTGACTGAACACCAATCTTTATCATGTAGACTTAGGATAATATCACTGCTTCTGTTCTTAAGATACCTATTCAAAACAGTTGATTAACAGACAGGTAGCTTTTTACCACATATTATGTTTGTGGAAACCCCCATGGCTTTTTCTCTGGCTATTCATTATGTGGGGGTTTTTTGGTTGGTGTTCGATGGTTTCTTGGTTGTGTGTGTCTAAATATATGTTGGGTGGTGGTCCTTGCATTGCTATTGATTTTTTTTATATTCTTACTGATTACTTACATTTTTGATTAATGCCAACTTTTGTGATTGAGAGCAGAGCAATTTAATTGCTTAGCATTTGCAAAAGCCATAGTCAGCCTACATTTTCCATAATTGAATACTTCTAAAACTGATGTTACTTTGAGCAATTAGCTGCTCTATGATCAGTGTGTGGTTTGGAGTGGAACCTTTCTTTCTTTATACAAAAACAGTATGTGTGTGGGAAGAAATATACAAACTTTTTAGTGGACTTCGGTGTCTGCTTCTCAAAACATGGTAGTTGACTTGCTTGCTCTTTTTTGAGATGGTCTTTTTTTATGTGTGCACTTGCCCATCAGAATATAATGGGTACCTAAAACTTCTTCCTCATTATAATTCGGATTTTATTATTTCTTATGGGATAACTAAATGTTACTTTTGCTGTCTAGATCAGTGGTTCTCAACCAAGGGTATGCATATCCCTGGTTGAGAACTACACAGAGGTCTTTCAGGGGGTACATCAACTTATCTAGATATTTGCCTAATTTTAACAACAGGCTACATAAAAAGCACTAGCGAAGTCAGTACAAACTAAAATTTCACACAGACAAGGACTTTATAGTGCTCTAAATGCTTTACACTGAAATGTAAGCACAGTATTTATATTCAATTGATTTATAATTGTGGTAAAAATGAGGAAGTAAGAAATTTTTCACTAATAGTGTGCTGTGACACTTTTGTATTTTTATGTCTGATTTTGTACGCAAATATTTAATTGAGATGAAACTTGGGGTATGCAAGACAAATCAGATTTCTGAAAGGGTTGTAATAGAGATTGAGAGCCATTGTTCTACATCAAGGGCACCATAGCTGGCACTTCTAGATGGAAATATATTTAAAATCTAGTACCTACTATTTCCTTTTCATTGTGTGACTAAAGGGAAGTGTGACTTTCATTGACTCAGAATTTTGGACAATAACCTTTATAGAAGTTTTTTTTTTAAAATTTTTATTTTTTATATTTGTTAGTACATAGTTTATCTTCCTCCTTTTCTATTTTCTGAATAATTCATTCTTCTGTGGAAGATGATAGCATCACATTTTACAGGTTAGCCCATTAACAGCTATACTTGGCCAGATCCTGCCCTATTGGTGTTGATATTAGTTTTGTTATTAACTTCAGAGGTGAGCAAGGGGGCATGTTTTCCCTTCTGTTGCTATTTTATGGAAAGCCCATGTACTGCAGCTATGTAGTTTTCTGTCAAATTTTAGACTTGGTTTTACACTTATATTTACTAACTAGCTTTATTAAACACAAGCTGAGAACATGCCTGTGAGGCCTCTCAACTTTATTTTCTGCAGTTCTCACATATGGATGTGGTGCCCTTTTCACCTTTGTCCCCTTTGTCCAGCTTGTCCTCATCCGTCCCTCCATGAATGCAAATTAATGCCATACCATCCCGTCTTGTTGTGAGCATGTTCTTTCCATTTCTGGCCAAAGAGTTTTGTCCAAAACTCAAATCCAGTTATCCTGTTCCCCATAGGCTGAATTATCAAACTTTGATGCCTAAAATTACACAAATAAGTGGCCTGGTATTTCGAAGTTGGTGAGGACCTATGCAAGCTTCAGGCAAAACTGGCTTCAGCACATTTTAAGTGGTCTTGCTCAAGCCTTTTGCACCTCCATCTGCTAACATAATTGATTCCTGTGCACTAACATCATACTATTATGCAGGAGGCCAGCCTAAGTATTTTAGAGCGATTAGTAAAGCTCTTTCAGATATAGCCTAGCTCATTCATTTTATATAACTGTATTTTCTCGTTTCCCTCTAGATCTCTCCTGCAGAAGAAAAGTTAAGCTGCTTATTCTAATCAACTACATTTTAAAACTAAAAATTAAATCATCTGGGGAGAAACTTTTTTCTTTTTTGACCTGCTTTTTTAACTGGTGAACTGCTAACCCCTTTTTCTATCAGTTTATTTTTAAATTAGCTCTGCAAGGAAAAGGAAGAATGAAGTAAAAACAAAGATTCTCTTGAACATTGCTAGCTTTCTCAAATCAAGAGGGCAATGCTTTCACAGTCTTGAGCCCAAAGGCCACGTCTAACTGCTGGTGCTCAGTTCCTTTTGGAATTCAGGCTATGTGTTTAGGTCCCTGAACCTACACCTAGGATACTAACTTTTGGCACCCAAGCTTAAGAATGTTTACATTAGTACATATCATCTAAGGTCTAGGAAGAACTGGGGACACAGGGTACTGGCACTTGTGTTGCAAGAATGCCTTACTCCCCTTTTATCCTCCATTCCTATAGGCAGTGGGGCCTGTTTCTTATTGCCTTGCACCTTCTGTACTCATTATCCACTTGTGTAAATGTATGTGAAATATTTATTCTTCTGATTGGGTGGCATTTTATGCCCACTTTGCACAGACTTCTTACAAAGATAAGTGAATAGGGGCCCATTGAACCTTCATGGCTTTCCACCCTGAGGGTATTAAATCCATTTCTAGGACACATGGCAAGGACTCACTATATTTAAATAATAAAGCATAAGAGTAAGACTGCAGCTAAGAACAATCTTTTTTTTTTAGTTGAAGAGCTCTTATTTATTGAGAGAGATTTTTTTTTTCTACACACTGTCCTAGTTTCGGATATGAATGGAATTTACAATGGATCATTCAAGGTCCTATTTTTTTATAAATAGAACATTTAACAATGCTTTTTGCTACAGTTCTTGCAGTTTATTAAATTGATAATACCACGTAGTGTGTCTTTGTCACACAGGAAACATTTTGTACTACTGTAATGTTCTGCATTGCTTTATTATGAAAAAAGGCACTGCCATAATTTTTAGTCTAAGACTGGTTGTGATGAAATATGAACAGCCTTGGTTAAAACTATAAATTCAAAAATAATTAATATTTGAAAGAAATCCTTCTGTGCAGTTCTTGTTCTTGAATATTAGCACATTTATACAATTTCAATATAACTTTCTATCTTGAAATGAGATAAATTAATTGATTTATTATTGGAAAAAAACATGGTAGAATTAGAGAAATGTATTTATAAATTTCAAGTACAATTAAAATAATTACCCCCCCCAATTGATTAAAATGTTGAGAATATAGATGATAGCAAACAATGAATCCATACAAGCTGAACACATAAATGAAGAGTTGCGTATGCAACCTAATTTGTCTAAAAAATAGAAAATTGGAAACAAAAGGGATTTTATAAATGGAAGAAATAACCATATGAAATAAATGAAGAAATATGGAATCCTCTCAAATTGGTAACCCCAAAATCATTCACTAACCTCTATAAAAATGTTGAAAAACTAATGTAAAACAATTCAAACTACCTTTAGAAATTTAGAAGGAACTACAAAATTTAAATGCCAGTGATGTGCCTGTGAGTAATGCTTTTCACTACCACATTAGAGAATCAGGTTTGATGTTTGGATCTGTTCTTTTCCTTATTAGGCCACAAGATAACACCAGGATTCTAGCCAACGTCCCTCTTGCTAAAATAGATTTGTCTTTGGATATTAACCAGCTATTGCTGAGAATATAACAGCTGCTTTATTTTTTTATATACAGTTGCTGCTCTATTGGTATTTAATCCATTACTTTGTAAAATGGTTTGGGATACCAAGATTGTGAAAGGAACTAGCTAGAAAACAAATGAACTTATATAATTATTTAGGAAAAAGAGAGCTAAAACAAACTTTAACAAAAGGGTATGAATAATCAATAAATTTCACCCCTGGAGATCATAGCTTAACTTTAATGGGAGCAGGAACAGGCCATTGTAATGCAGGCTGAAACACAAACCTATGAGGTTGTTATCACAAAATCATGTTTGGTGGTAACTATACTTCACAAGCTTCTAAACTCTTACTGTGAATAGAGAAGAGAATATACTGAACAATCACAAGATCAAAAAAATTGCATGTTGTCTTTGCAATCCCATCTCACCCAACCTCTTCAAGGGCCTGATGCTGCAATCCAGAGGCAGTGATAGCCCATTGGGGCCCTAAGTAGGAATATTTACCCTCACACACACATAACATGCTAAAAAAGTGAATAGGGAGCCCCTTGAGCTGCTCAGGGCTCTAAGCTATTGCCTGGTGCCAGCACTGTTGCAATTCTTACTCACTTGAGTAGTCTTTATATGTAGGAATAGTTCTGTCAATATCAGTGGGAATACTCACAGGAGTAAGGACTACTCAACTGAGTAAATTTAGCAGGATTGGGTTATGTGCCATATCAGAAACAGTAGTTCAAACTGGAGCTGAAGAGGCATTTTAGTATTTGAATATAATCATTACAATTTGTCAAGCCTGCTGGACTAGAAAAGCTTTCAGACATAAGGTGTAGGAGGAAAGTTATTGAAAATCTGTGAGAGATTCTGATACAGTAGCATCTCCATATCCTTTAGATTCCTTGAAATGAAATAATCCAATAAGTTTAAATATTCGGACTCTGTTCTCATCTTCTTAAGCAAGCATTGTAGCTATGTTGTTTCCATGGAGCTTTCTGTATACTGTTAATTTTGATATGTTGCATGGTAAACTAATATTGGTGCAGACAAATAGAACTTTGATTTGATTAATGTAATATTTTCCTTAATAAGTATAAATCTGTTTAAACTCTTGTATTTTGCAGCTTACTTGCACTTGCCCTTTGAGTTGTCACAATTGTACACCATTACCCGTACTGTTGATACGAAAGGGGGTGGTCCATCAGGAAATGCCTTTTACAGTGATATGTAGCATATTAGTGTTTGTCTCTCCATAACATCTTATGCAGAAGTCATAAATTCTAAAAAATATTATTTGGGATGATGTCAAAGATATGGTGGCTAAAAGAATGATCAAAATGCTCATGAGTTTTCAGTACAGGATCAGAATCTTTTCAGGACTGTCTGAAATAATTTCTTTCCAATCAATACACTGATAAACAATTTTCTTTAAAAAAAAACTTGGTTACTTATGAATTGATGTGTAAGAAATAATTTTTAAAAAATCCCCCAAAGAATCTTTTCATGCATTTGAAGAGCAACAAACCATAGTCACTTGTAAAGAAAATATTTGGCAGCGATATCTTCTAAGATCATTAGAAGCTTTGAAATACCAATGAATTCTTGAGGGTTAGCAAGCCGCTGGTGTAGCTTTCCAAACTCACAAGTCTAATGCAGACATCATATAAGATGAGATACAGACATAATGACTGGATAATTCCAGCTGTTTGACACAATTTACTCATGCAGTAGTCAACTATACAGCAGTCAACTGTACTATACTGCTATTATTCAGTCTCCATTTAATATACCACAGGTGTGTTTGTGTTTTACTACAACCTTCAGATAATGGGAAATATGATGTAATCTGAATATTAATGCTGGACACGAAAAGCAATTGTTTTTCTTGGCCTGACTGACTTTTTTATTAGATATTCGGCACAAATACTCAGATGTTGTTCTCAAAAAATACATTTCCATCTCTTCTGAGCCACTTTGCTTTTTATTGCAAATAATGTTTGTAGTGCACAGTGAGACCAGGGCAACTTCCTATCAGACCTGCCCACTCCTTCTTCACTTTTGGTTTAGTCTTTCCCTTTGAAATTTTTCTTCTTGAGCCTTTTTTAATAAACTGAATAACCCCTTCAGCTGCTGCTGATAATAATAATGATAATATAGGTCCAAGTGTGTACCAGAGAGAGACCTAATATTCTTCATCAATGTCAGCCACTTCTGTTGATCAATCATTGTTTGTTTTGATTCCTTCCTATATCAGCCCCGTCAGTGCAAAAGACAGCCTCTTCAGGGACACACACACAAATTAAAATTCTTAACTAGCCTGTCCAAGATTTCCTACTCTATAGTATCTAGATGCCTGGACATGCAGTTTGTGTGTAGCACAGGTGGGTTTCACAGCTGCTCACACTGCTATTCCGTATACACCACAAGTAGAACAAACTCATTGATCTCACCTCTGTCACCTTTCTTATAACTTAATAGTGACAAATTGAATTTAAAATGTTTGATTCTGGGTCCCTTATGAACCAGCTGTTCTAAAATTTCACATTTGTACACTTTCGGATTCTCACATGCAGCCAAAATATTATGGGAAGAAGTAGGTTCAGTAGTGGGATCAATAGAAACTCTCACCAGAAAAATGGTGGGTACTAAAGAAAATCAATGGCTCAAGATGACTCTCCTAAATAGGGGTATGGGTTAATGGGCAACATGAACTGTTATGCGGCTGTTCATCTGGACTGGCAGTGAGCTAAGCCCTGCTGCCTTCTTTGGAAGTTTAGATCTACAGAAGCCTAAATCTTAAAAAAGATGCACACACACAAACCATCCAAACAGAGCTGCCCCATACTTGCTTTGCGCACTTCCAAACTCAGGAACTCTTCATATTCAGTTTTCAGGGGCACCAAGAGACTGCTTTCCCCAGCTGGCTCATAAGAGTCTCACAGTTTCAACAACTGCTTCCTAAATCTTTACACAGCCTTCCAAAGGACTGGTACTATGGGAGAGAAACACTCCTGCTGTGATTACTAACCATTGGCTACACAAAATGAGTGACACTGACATTCTATAATCTCCAGAGTTCTGTTACATATGATTGCATGGCTTCTCTTCCCCAGTGTGTGGTTTGATGGCCACCTACTAGGGGGTGTTTGTGTGTGGAGTGTCCCCACACTTGGTTCCTAACCCTCTGAAGTGCCTGCTAGGGAGTTCCCTCTAAAATTGCTAGATAAAATGAGGCAACGTGAGAGAGGTGTTTGGGTGCATGCCCCAGACTGTGTGTGTGTGTGTGTGTGTGTGTGTGTGTGTGTGTGTGTGTGTGTGTGTGTGTGTGTGTGTGTGTGTGTGTGTGTGTGTGTGTGTGCGTGCGCGCGCATGTGCTCCCAAATACCTGTAATACAAGATCAAACGGTTCCTAGGAATACTTGTAGGGAAGTCAGGGCATGGGAAGGGTAGAGCTTTTCACACAGAACAGGTTTGGAAGGCTTTTTTGAACCCACACTGAGGTTTATCAGGAAGAGAACCTGAACCCATTGTGATTTAAAGTGCATTCTTCATTCTCTGAGACGCTTTTGAACATCTCACTTTCTGACCCATAATTTTCAGACAAACACTTAAGAGAGTCAGACAAATCCCCTGTCAGATTTTTCAGGAATTCCTAAAACCTGTACATTTTAAATCTCAGTTCGTTCCTGATCTCGTTGACCTAGTTACCAAGTGATTTGATTTTTCTTTACTAGTTCAGCAAACAAATCCTTATGTGTGGCCACTTTCCATTCTGTCTCTGAAAGCTATGATTCCAGCATCTGAAACCTTAAAATACCTTGTATCTTTCTTTACAAAAATCAGTTGCTTGAATTGATAATGTATCCAAAGTAGATCCATGGGATTTATAGTGATAGCTTTTGAGATCAAATATGTCTGCCTTTAGGCTTTAGTTGGAAGCAGACACCACTAAGGAAGTGATATTCAAAATTAAATGCAAAAAACTGTATCAATACTACATTAAAGTGACACTTCTCGACATACACACTCAAATCAATGCAAAAGAGTTCCACAACAATGCTAACTTGGCAACACCACGGTTAAGTTGTACATTTTCATTCTAACCACATATGGAAAATTACATATGTGCAGTAATATGGGAAATTCAACTTTTGTATCAATATATTAGAGGTGGGTCTGGATCCAAAATCCCTGAAATTTGGAGGGTCTAGAACCTGAACTTGGCTCCAGCTCCAATTTAGCAGATCTTACATCTACAGTGGGCTGAACCAAAACCCAATGTCCAAACACTTCTGAACTATGAGTGTTTGGAGAGTAAGAGCTATGTATCTGAATGTAATAGCAGTGCCTGTCAAATCTACAACCTTAATTGACTGTTGGTATTTAACTTCTCTTTACCCCCACCAAGTTGGAAGGAAGAAGAAGAAATATGGACACCCCCTCCCAAAAAGAATTGCAGGGACCAGATTTTAAAGTTGCACAAATGGGGTTTTATGTGTTTTGGGTTCCACAGTACAGAATTATGGAGTTACTTAACTCCACAGTATCAAAGGCAGTAACATAATTACAAAAAATGCTGAAATTAATACAGTTGATTTATTCTGTAATCTGTCCTGTGATGTGATGAACACTGTCAATGTCCACTATGGTCAATAGGACTTGAGCTTTCTCAACACCTCACAGGGTCTGCTCTGTGTCATGTCTATCATTCATAAAACTTTGGGGGAATTTTTTTTTGTTACAATTCCTCAGGAAAAATTGAAATATTTTTTTCTCTCTAGTCACAACTCAAAACAGCTGAATTATTTCAACTAAACTTTAAGAGAAACTACTTTTGGGCTGAGATTAGAAAAGTGCAAAACATTTAGCTTAAGCTTTGAATGCACCCGGAATAAGTCTCTGTTTCAGTTTTTGTGTGGGAAGCTTGGATTGATTCTGCTTGTGCTATACTTCTCCTACAGATAAATGACCTCAATTTCCAGAGTTCTTATTCCAGCACTTTTTTTAACAAACTAAATGCCTTTTAAAAAATACATTTAGATAAGTCTGATTTGTGATTTCCTGTTGAACTATGGTGAGAGATGTGACTTGCTCTTACCTATGTCATTGCATTGATTTGTGAACTTCAAAAGTGGAAGACTGGGATGAGGAGGTGGCTGTTTTAATTACTTGTTAATTCAGTGCTCATCAAGGTGCCAGACCAACAGAGCTGAAGGCTGAGGTTTCCTGTTTGTTCCCAATCTTATATAGCTGGCCTGCAACAGTACAAGCTTCTCAGTACTACCTTGCCAGTTTCCCTCAATTCTGACCTAGAGAGACCACCTCTAGAGGAAGAGAGGGTGATTAATTCTCCCTCCTCCATTACATTGTTGACCTTCTGGCTGAATGGATGCAGAAGGTACCTATGGGTGGTGATGTGTTTTGTGAGGTGATTTATCACTTTGGGAGTTTGATTCCATATAACGCAGCCATCACCAAACAGTTATTTCACTGTAACATCTTTTGGTTGCAAGCCACTTGGGAAGAATTGAAACTGTTGACTTGGAACTGAAAATAACAATAACCTATTGCTAATTTCCTGAGCCATCTAGTCCCCTCAGTCAGATGCAACCCTTTCTTAGACTGTCAGATTTAGCCCCGATATTGAAGTCTGTGGGTTTAACCCATAGTATTTGAAGTTTTTCAGTCCAGTATTTGGAAATCTTCTGGGGACATGGACATGGCAGATCTAAAATAACCTTTTTGGGGGGAGGAAGGGGGAATGCTTCCCCACCCACATCTTGATTAAATCAGATCAAAACTTTAGTCCTCTATCATGTTGAGAATTTTGTAATATTTATAGGTGCGTGACCCTAAAATAACTAAAAATATCATTTACACTTATATACATAACGTATATATTAAGCTCTTACTCATTAAAAATAAACCCTTCCTAATTAATTGTTTTTCTTTCTAGTGTAATTAGAAAAAAAATCTGTTTGTTTGTGGGTTCTTCTATCATAATGAAATCCTAAATTTCTAATTCCGTCCTAGTAAAATACTCTTCATAGGCACAAAAATGTATGCTGTATACAACTGATTTCTTCTTATTACTCTCCAGTCTTGCATGTCTGATGCTTTACTGATGCTGTCAGCCATCTGTTTAATAGCCTAGGCCAATTCTTGAAGTCTTTGCTCAGGTGAAATTCTCATTGAATAACCACTGAAATGTTGTTGCTTCTATGGTGACATAGAAGTGCATGATGATGCACAGACAGCTAATGACTTCGTCAATATGTTCCAAATATTTACATGAAAAAAATATATTAATTATAGATGAGTGGACCCGACAATGTCCAGATCTAGATGCCACCCAAGTTCATTTGAAGATTTGAAGTTTTAGCTTAAACCCTGGAAGTCACTATTCAAACAGTTCATGAGAAGCTTGCCCTTTTCCTCTCTACATGCTTAACATACATCTGGGGTAGTCAATAGGTGGACCATGGGACAAATCCAGATGGCCAGATGCTTTTGAATGGACCCCAAATCATTTTATTTACTCATTATTATTATTATTATTATTATTTTTGTTTTTTTTATTTTCTCTGGTATCTGGACCTTGACTATACCTTGACCAAGAAATATGGACCTTGACAAAAAATAGACTACCCCTGACTTACATCCATCTGCTTGCCCTCCTGGACACCTTTTCCTTCCTTGTGGGGCTCCCACTAACCAATTCTGTCTCTGAGGAAGTGGACTGTAGGCACCAGTCTCTCTGAGGCTCTTCAAAGGCATTCCTTTTAGTTGGACTGCCTATGAGGAAGGCAGGATGACAGGTCAGACAGAGCCTCCTAATACTACAGGAGGCTTCTGTGATTCATAGATGTGGCAGCTAGTGCTCCCCACTGCTCTATTGGTGTCAGACAACCAACATAAAGAAGAAAACCAGTGGCCCAGAGGGACAGTGGCCTCACCTGACAGCTTCCCAAACAGCAATGGGGCTGTGATCCCAGACCCAGCACCATTTATAATAAGTGAACTCCAGGGAAAGGGAAGATGCTCATGGGAGGGTGGAGCAAGACTAGTAATTGGGCCTAATTTCTTCTGAATCCTAGAAGGAAAATTCTTTATGGGGATTGTATCTAAAACTTTGAAACATAATCCAAAACTCAGTCTAGACCAAACACCACCAAATTTCAGATCTATGGATTCAAATTTCTTTTGCCAGCTTATCTTAAATACCAATCATATAGAATAGATGGCTGGTGATTTAAAAGTTAACATTTGCCACACGGATAAGAGATCAGTTTTAAAACCTGCAGCGATCTCAAATACCACTGTATGGTGTTATCAAAGTTTTAATGGTAACAATTATGTCTCTTATATAATAAGGACCTCTTGGGTGATCAAGGTCAACATTCTGCATCATGTGGAATTATTTTAGAATCTACAGAATCCTTCTGATACATGTAACTAATCTTGACTCAAACACCTCTACTGACTTCCCCATAACTGCTTTGTTAAGCAAGCTGATCCTTTGTCTAATTGTACTCTTTTTTTCTTTTTATTTACAGCTGAAGAAACTCTCAACTGTAAACAGTCTTTTGACAGATGAATGCATCAAATGTAATATAAACTTGATTAACCATTACTTATTCTTTGTTTTGCACAAGTTTCAAAACCCACACTGTCTTGCAAACAGAATATTTTGAATGAGACGTAAAAGTTTGCCTGCCATTCTGAAGAAGTAATAATTTTAGTTTGAAGGACAATGTCCAAAGAAGATAAACTCACAAAAGTTGCAGAAAACTTGAACTATCATTAACCAGATCATCACTAAGCAGCCACTTATAGGCTGAACAGATGGTAAAATAAATTTGAAGGAACGGGTAAATAGTTTTTCAAAGATCAAAGTATTCTAAAGCATAATGTTAGAATTTTGTTCTCTTGGACTGTTTTGCCGAATTAAAATAAAATAAAATAAATCTATTGAATAGAGGATAAATTAGCCATGACTATGGAGACAAAATTCATATTAAAAATGTTTACATTTAAGATAATGTTCCCACACCTACTGTACCGATATGAATTTGTAAGTCAATATACTGTAAATTACATTAACATTCAGGTTAACTTTTTATTACTACTCATACGTCCTTGAATCATTCAGGAATGATTAGAAATAAAAATATATATATATAAAATCAAAACTTGTAAAAAATACCATGTGCTTGATACTATTCAAAATGTGGAACAGTAGTGTGTGTTCTTACATTTTAATCTCTGATGTCTAGCTACTCATTAAGTGGTGTATATTTAAATATGTCTATAGGTAGTTATCCAATATTTTTCTCTTTAATACACAGTGGCTCTGCTCTCTAGAGGCTGACAGCTAAGGAATAGCATATAAATGCTACTATTATGGATAGTAATGAAGCTTTCATTTTAAATAACAGTGGTGGGGATGCTACTCTTGAATTCCTGGTCTCTAACAAGTTGGATTTTTTGTTTGGGGACTGACTTAATAGTTCCAGTGTCTGGATCCTTCTGCAACACTCATGTGCCCACAGAAAGGTACATAATACCCCAGTCCTGCAAACTCTTAGTGGTGCAAGTAATCGTTACTATTATGGATAAACTTTTACAGTATTACGCTCCTGTATTGGTGCTAATGTAGCTTAGTATTTTGTGTTAGGATTTTATCTACATGTAATGCCAAGTGTATACTGGACTGGAATAAACTACATAGAAATAAGAATCTGCCCCAAATCTGGGAGGGTTTAGCTTCCATTCTGTTGGGGAACATCAGCTCAGGTATGCAAATGTTTGCAAATGTAGGTTGCTGATGATGACACAGTGACTTCCTAGCTAGCTATCTCCATTTCCCAGACCTCCCTCTCCTTACCTTTTTGTTCCATCTTCTTCTGGTGAGTTTTGGGAGCTGTGTGGCTTCACCCATATTCAAAGCATTCCTAAAAATGGGTACGCCTGAAGGGGCACCAATTTACTCTCATCTGAGCAGAGTCTTCAGAGTCATACTTGGTATGGACCACCACTTTCTCAGATGATACAGATAGCACCCAGTAGTGCAGCCGAAGGAGAGAAATTCTGCAGTTCCTCCCAGGCTAAGTGCAGATATCATCCTTCAGAATCTGTAGCTATAACTGTAGAATCTCTGTGGGCTCATGAGCAACTGTGTACTAGGAAAAAGAAGCCCACAATGTTAGTTTATAGGCATTGGGTAGCCCCCAGCAGCTTTCTGAATAAAGTATTTTGGAATATCACTACCATGGCAATGACTTCAGGAGGTAAGCTCTCAAACTGAAATAAGAGAAGACTGAAGTGTTGCTGGTGGAAAGAGAGGGACACTTTTTTTTGTGAAGGTCCCCAGAACACTTAACTCTCCTTCCATTCATAGATTCCAAGGACAGAAGTGACTTTTTTCTGTGATTAACTAGTCTGACCTCTTGTGTAACATAGACCATAGAACCTTCTCAAAATAATCCCTCTTTGAATTTGAGCATATCTTTTAGAAAAAACATGCAATCTTGGCTTAAAATAGCTAGTGACTGAGAATCCATCACAACCTTTGGTAAATTGTTCCAATGGATAATTATCCTCAGTGTTAAAGTTATGCTTGATTTCCAGTCTGAAGTTTTCTAGCTTCAGCTTCCAACTATTGGCTCTTGTATCTTTATCTGCCCGGTTTGAAGAGCTCAACTACATGGGGAACAAGTAGGTACTTATACACTGTAATCAAGTCGCATCTTAACCTTCTTTCTTCTCTTTATTAAGCTAAATAGATTTGAGCTCCTTGAGTATATTCTATAAGACATGTTTTCCAATCCTTTGATTAAATCATTCTCAGAGCTCTTCTCTGAACCATCTCTAACGTATCAACATTCCTCTTTCACTGTGGACACCAGAACTGGACACAGTATTACATTAGTGATCATACCTATGCTAAATAACCTCTCTACTCCTACCTGAGAGCCCTGTTTATGATTCCAAGGATTGAAGGCAACTTTTGTCTGTTTAGCATCTGATGAAGCCTCAGAATCTTATGGGGGCTTCATGCCAATCCTGGATATAGAGATAGTGACAGTGGTAAAAATGTTTTTTTTCCCTCTTCATTTTACCAGAAAATTGTCATTTTATCTTGAATAAGGATCTATCCACAATGACCCAGGTTCTTAGCACCTCTGGATTAGACTATTGTAATTCACAATATATAATACTAAGGGTGAAGACATCAAGGAGCCTCTGGTTTATGCAGACCACAATGACTTGCTTCCTTAACTGGAGAAAAGTCAAGAATACCTCACACAAGAGCTCTGAATCGTCCATATTCCCATTTTGCTTCAGCTACCAAATCAAAGCCATACTTGATCATTAGCTCTTCTATTGGCTGGGGTCCAGACAAAACAATCTGCCTATAATTCATAGTCCACAAGACACCTATCTATGCTTCTCCGAAACAATACACTCATGCACTACAGATCCAGAGTTAAGGCATTCTCATTTTAAGCCTTTAACTATAGAATGACATACTGGAGGAGAAAATATTGACCCCAATTCTGGTCATGCTCACCTTTCCTTGCAAAAAGCCTCCATCTAATACAGGCTTTCTCAAACAGGGGTCGCTGCTTGTGTAGGGAAAGCCCCTGGCGGGCTGGGCCAATGAGATTACCTGCCCCATCCACAGGTCCGGCTGATCGCGGCTCCCACTTGCTGCAGATTGCTGCTCCAGGCCAATGGGAGCTGCTGTAAGCAGCATGGGCCAAGGGACGTACTGGCCACCACTTCCAGCAGCTCCCACTCTTGCGTGCAACTTTCAGTTCCCTATAACTCATGAATTACTTAAGTTTATCTATACCAAAGGTTATAAGCATCAATCCTAACACTATCTGCTAAAGCCATATCTTACAGGACAAAAGCCTGTAGGTTCCTTGCATTACTACTAAATATAATAAAGTAGAATAACAAAGCAATGAATGTAACACAGGTAAACTGGCCCACTGGGTATGGGGCGTATCTGCCCTGCACTCATGGAGAGATCTCTGACAGACTAACCAATGATATTTTCTTCTGATCATCTTAGTGCTCAAATGTTGCATCTAGCCAGAGCCCAATACCCCATGGAGCACAGAAGGAGTATAGCCATTGTGCTACCTTCAGAGATTAATCCATGCTCATTCCCATCTGGTTCCAGCCAGCTCTCCTGTGAGAGGGGAGGGAGTGGTTGTGTTTTTTTGTGGGGGAAGTAAGACCTCTTAGTCCTGTTTGCCTATGGTCCATCAGAAGAACTACAGCCTTGTGAGGTCTTTGTACTCCCTGATGCAAGCACTGCCACTGTGAGCAGTCCCTGCACAGTAGATACAGAGGGCATGAACACAGTGAAACTGTTCTGGTTCCACTGAAGTAGAGTGAGGGTAAAGGGACAGGGCATAGGCAGCAGTGCATTTACATTCATGTGTATTGTGGAGAACTGACCCTTGGAACTCCATGCATTCCAATACAGACTAATGCGCAAGTATGACACCTCTATGTGTATGGTATGCACAGTACCACAGGGGCTTCTGTAGTTCTGAGGCTGGCCTACTATGCACTTTTAAAATGGATTTTCTTGCAAGCTGGAGGAGCCAAAATTCTGTCTCTTTCCCTATTTCCAGTTTCCACATTGTGCAGAATTTGAACTATTAATTCCTATTTCCTCAATATTTATACTGCACCAATCTGAGTAATATCTGTGTTCACTTTAGATGGCTTGAATTAACAGCAAAAATACTTCCCTGATACAGGAAGCTAATTCTTCATAACCCCCACAGCACCACAACTGTGAAGGACAGAAAAAAGGAACCTTTTTTGTTTTGGGATGAAATCCAATTTGCTCCTCTACCATGACTTCTTTGTAATCAGCTTCCATGGGGTCAGTTTGTCAGGGGATCCTCTGACAACCACATTATTATTGCCAAGTATAGCCGGGCTTCAGTTTGATTTAAACAAGAGTGCAGTATCTTTAAATAGAGAAATAACTCTCTGCTACTTTAGTGCAATGTCAGCAAAGGACATGAATTCAAGTCCCAATTTCAACTTGAACATACCCTAGTTGACCACTGGTGAACCTCATCAAGCAATCATTGTGATTTTACTAAATCCAATATGACTTATACGATTAGCTGAAAAGTTCTGAACATTAATGAAAACCATCACATGCATGATAATCAGGGTAGGCTATATTTTAGGTTATTAATTCTCTATGAATGAATATACATCTGCCAGAAATCTAGCCAATAACTGGATGTCACCTTTAATCTACTGAATCATATATACAGGAACATGTATTTGGGAGAACAAAAATTGGTTAAAAAAAATCTGAGTCTTCACCAGCATTATATTTCAATGAATGTTCAGCTCCTTGCCTGTTCCGTATGTGATGTGTCATCCATCTGTAAGCAAGGCCTTTGCCAGTTGATTCATTTTTCAAAGTACCACCTCTGTCTGAAGATACTGCACCTCAGACACACTGTTTCAGGATGCTTGGCTTACTGAAAGCATCCTGATCTGTCTGGTAAATTACTTATATTTTTTACCCAGTATGAAGGATCAGTATTAACTTAATTGTATACATCATTGGAAAGGTGGATATTCCAATTTCCACTGAAGTACATAAGTTTATAGCGTTGGTGCTTCTTGGAACATTGAACCTTATAATCATTTTTTGCAGGAAGCCCTCTTGTTGTTCACTAAATCACATGGTTTTAATGACCACTATGTCAGACTTTCAGAGCAAGAACCCATGTCATTTACAGTCTGAAAGCTTGGAATCCTAGCTTTAAAATGACATAAAGTCCTGAAGCTATTCTAAATTGTGCCAAAGAGCAAACTACCTCCAAACACCCCCAGGATCAGTGGTAGCCTTAAGGAGGCATTGTCCTATCCCAAGGTCCTACATAGAGTGAAGCTTGAGTGAACCAAAGGACTACATTCAAAATGTCTTAAGCAACAGGTAACATAGTTTGTTTTAGTAATGCACACATTACTGAATCCCAGGGCCAGCTTTTGTCTGTCAAAACCAACTTTGGACATTAAGAGTCTGCCTACAGAGTATGGTAATGCATGATTTTTAAAGAACATTAATGTATTTTGGGTTATTTGGCCCATACAAATCCTGCTGGTGCTTACTAAAAGTGTGCTTAACAGTAGTATGTTAAAGCACCTTAGGGAATTTTTAGTGTGCACCAGCAGCGTCTACACGACCTAATTAATGTGCAGCACATTAGTGTACCTTTAGAAATTGCATCCTCATTGTACACATTCTTGCACTGTGTAGACAAGTGATAAGAAACTCTGATGAAGTTAGTTGTCCCACCATCTTACCCCACTTACCTCTCTTCACCTCTACGCCATCATTTTCATTTGATCCATAACAATCATCATTAGGAACAAGAATTTCCTTAAACCAATTCTGTCATACCCTTTTAAGCTCTCATTGAATTGGTTGCTGCTGTGTTTCCAGAATCTTATAGATAGTAGGATCCACTGGTGCCAATCACCACTCCCACCTCTTCACCACCTCTGTCATACAGGTAAAATAAGTTTCACTTTAGCTCCTTTCACTAATTCACTAATTAAGGAATTCTTAGCCTAGACTCAGAAGAAGACTCAGAAAAAGATGATAGGCAGGGAGTTTGAATATAGAGCAAAAACATTCTGGAAGAACACTAGTTATTCAGTAACTTCTCTTACTTTTTAGAGATGACCTCTACATGTTCTACTTGTAGGGTTATGGTGTCTGCACTGTGAGCTTCACTACATAAAAAGTAAGTACAGAAAATCTATGCCATCAATAAACTATGAAAAGACCATTGTACGCCACTATATTAGATTGCTAGAATAATTCAGAAATTATTCATAAAATATAACTAACCGTAATTTCTAAGACATGCTAAATAATTCACCATTAAAAAAATCCATAAAATAGCTGAAGGAGAGGGAGCAAAAAAGGAAAATTATACTTTTTTGTACTTTGTAATGAAGTCAAGCTCCTGAGGAAGCAGTTTGTAAATGCTGCTATTTGATATACAAGGCTGTAGTCCAGATCCAGTGTAGCACTTACTAAACATTATGTAGGCAGCAACTTTCTGGGGATCTGCTGTGTAGAAGAGTATATAGTCCTGGTTTTATTAATTATAAAGTGATTGAATCGCATATGAAAGCCTCTCAAAAGATTGTAAGGGCTGTAAATTTCTAGAGATATAGGGTTAATGCAACTTTTGTGGACAATTCAGAGTCTATTCACTGTAATATCCAATTACCTAATAAGCATATAACAGGAAACAATACTGAAAATATCATTTAAAATGCAATTTGGTGGCTGGGCTTTTTTATTAGTCTGTAACCTTCTATTGCTTTCTGGGTTCTCTTATATCTGCTTGGAGGAGAGAAATTCACTCATAACGTGAACTTCTGCTATAGCTCTGGTGAGAGGCGAATTGGAGCTGGATGGTTCTGAATCAGGAAGAGGTGTCAGGTTAAAAAAAGAATAGCAGATGTTCCATACTATCGTGAAAAAAATATTAAAAATGGCTACTTATGCAAGAAAAACAAATTGTCTTAGTGTAGATAGAACAACAGTATGCCATTTTAATTAGCAAAATATCCTAGGGAAAAAGCTATGGTAAATATGAATACGCCAGTGAACGATAAACTATTAAATTGTCGTTTGAGGTATATGCCAAATATACAGGACACAGAAGCAGCAACATTAGCTTGGTACCAGTTGCCAAAGGCCTAAATAGAAATAAAGTGATCAACAGCAGCAGTGACAGTGTGTGCCAGTATGTCTCCTGGTTAGATTTATATTTGATTGCTCTGATAAATCCCGTTCCTGAAATCAGATTGTGGCAGACATTTGATGTAGCAGCTAAATCTTTGTCTCAAAAGGCTGCATTTCTACACTAACAAAGCATGCTTTCAGCTAAACAGTGCTGAGTGCAGACACCAAGGATCTATCTACAGAGCCTAATAAAGCCCAGAGCAGTGGGACCTGATCTTGTGGACTCTGTTTCCAAGCCTTTGCTTGAGTGTCCACACCACATTATTAAGCCTATGTTTATTATTCCTTGACCTGCGTCTCACAACGGTACCCCACATCCAGGCTGTGTTACATAGCCATTCTGACTGAGATCTGTGGTTTGAGCTCCATCCACATGGCAAAATGACGGGTCTTGGACCTGACTCACAACAGGACTTCGGCTCTGACTCCGCTCCAGCAGAGTCCTATGACCTGAGTCCTCAGTGCTTGCTGACCTGAGTCAAACTGATTAATGTCTCTACAGAAAGGGGGCTTGGCCTCAAACTTGTCACGGAGCCTGGACTTAGTGTGCTGTGTAGACATACCCCAAGGGACCAATCCTACTATCCTACTAAAGTCAATACAAATTATTCCCATTAACTTTTGAGCCAGAATGAGCATTTAGCTGACAAAACCACTACATTGTCAATTAATTTATAGCTGAAAAAGCAGAAGTTAAGAGTAGGTTCGTCATATTTCAGCAGTACAAAATGGTGAAACAGCTATTGCAATGTGACTAGAAACAGGGTGACTGAAATTTCAGTCACTGAAACTCTGCTGAAGTTGACTGCAGTGGAAATGCAGTGAGTCTGAGAGACTAAAAACAGAAGAGATTAGGGTGATAGTGACAGTGTGCAGTAGATGATTATACTGGGCATCAGAGACTTGTGCCTGAGCAGACAACCTCCCTCCCTCTTCTTCCACCATGGAATTGACTTTCTCTGTAAGGGATATTTGGCTCAAGGGCTTGTGCAATTCAGGTAGGCTCACTGGAAGGCCTTGAGGATGTATATTGAGAATGCAAGTATGACACTGCACGTCTGACAAAGTGAGTATTCACTCATGAAAGCTTATGCTCCAATACATCTGTTAGTCTTAAAGCTGCCACCTGGGCTCCTTGTTGCACTCCATATTCTTCACAGTGATATTATTATGATTTATGACATAATTATAATTTATGCAAGATAAGTCATGTGAAGTGTCATTGGAAAAGTTATGATTTTGCTGAATATGATTATTGTATTTGTATGCATATATCATTTTTTTATTTGAAGTTATGAATATTGACTATATCAGAGGGGTAGCCATGTTAGTCTGGATCTGTAGAAAGTAATAGAGTCCTGTGGTGCCTTATAGACTAACAGACATATTGGAACATAAGCTTTCATGGGTGAATACCCACTTCATCAGACACATGTCATCACCCACGAAAGCTTATGCTCCAATATGTCTGTTAGTCTACCAGGCACCACAGGACTCTTTGTTGAATATTGACTATGTATCTGGATTTCAAATGTAGTTACACCTGGGTAATGCCCACTAGACAAGATACTTTCAGTCTAGGTAGTTGGTGGGGAAGGGTCTATCTATGGCAATTGGCCATTAGGAAAGACCAACAGACCTTCGGAGAAACTTATCTCCCACCTGGGGTGCCTTCCTGAGAATGCTACAGGCAGCCTCCGAGTTATGGCTTCTGCAACTCTACCAGGACATGTGATGAGCCCACATGTCTTTAGACTCCATCTTGGGATATCAGTATTTTTCCACAGACTGATCTGGGAACCAAGCTTTGGGAGTAAAGGGTTCCTATATAGCAAAAGCTTTATAAGGCAGGGAGTGACATCTGGTGTTCTTCGTTCCTCACACAATAAGACTCCTGGAAATATATGAGGAAAAAAGACTGAACGGGTGGAAGTGCTGGATCCAGGCTAAAGGGATTTTTAGCCTGTGAATGAAATACCTGGGAATTCCAAGCTTACAACGCAGTTTGCCCCTTAAGAATCTTCAGCCTGCTTGTATCATCTCTTAGGGTGAGAATCTGCTCTGCTATTCATATCCAATCTATTTAGTATATTAAGCTTAGTTTACTTTTTATTTATTTGCTAGGTAATCTGCTTTGATCTCTTCGGTATCACTTATCACTTAAAATCTATCTTTTTAGCAGTTAATAAACTTGTTTTTGCTTTATCTAAGCCAGAGAATTGGAGTGAAGTGTGTGGGAATCATAACTCGGGGGCAAAAGGCTGTTGCATATTCCTCTCCACATTGAGGGAGGGGGTGAATTTTATGAGCTTACACTATTCAGTTTCCTCTGTAGCACAAGACTGGATAACTTTGAGTTTATACTCAGATGGGGTGTGTGCCTGAGGAGCTGGGAGTAGCCTTCCAGTGCAGGTCCTGGTCGGAGAGAGCCTGCTTGGAACTGCAGCTTGATGTGCCTCTACCTTTATGTATGTTGGTGAAAGTGCTGGATGGAGGACTTTGTAGTGTGTCACAGCAGTACAGTGTGAAAGGCAGGCTGCTGGGTCAAGGGACTCAGTGGCATCTCAGGGTGGGGACTCGTCACAGCAGGGTGTTGGCATAGGCTATGCCTGGCTTATCTATAAGGGGCATATATGCATAGATAATCTGCTGTCTGTCTCACCATTTCAGATGGTCAGTGACTCATTCATGTGGCCATTCCACAGGGAGATGTAAATACAAACTCACAATACTTGCTATTGTAAAACCAATAGGGACTATTCTGGTTTTCAGGAACAATAGTCATCCTAACTTAGAAATAGCAGTGCTGTAAGTTGTAATGTTAAAAGAAAGTTTGAAGGATAATTTAGATGCTTACAGTATGCATAGAGTAAAAAATCAAGAGGGTGAAGCTACAACATTTTTTAAAAGGCATTCTTAGTGCAGATAAGTCTATTTTTGTTCTGCAAAAGTATTGCGTTTACTTCATAACTTTTACTGGTTAGTTAAATAAGTTATCCTAAAATCTTACTCAGTGATCTCTGAAATATTACAAGGACATCTTTCTTGACCATGATACTCATTTAGTGTCCTAAGTTACTGACTCTTCCTTCACACTGTACAAAAGTAGACAACGGAAAGGAGGGTTACATGAACATATAATCTATGTCCCTGTCTTACAGAGAGCCCCCTTTCTGGATCAGTAGATGCATCCCTGCAGATCACCCCCACATAGATCAAGGAGCAACTGAGATCACCACATCAAGGGTGCTGCTAGGGCAAGGATTTGGTACACTGGATTTTTCAAATGAAACCTGTTGGGTAAAAATCTCTCTCCTCATGGAGTTTCAAATAATTTTTACAGATGAGTTTCCTTAATAGGATATAACACTTTTCCTCTGCATTAGTTTAATGTTGCTTTCCCCTTCAGATTGCAATTATCCATAAGGCAAACACTGAACAGTCCCCTTAGTTTATTCTGCAGCTTAAATTTACACAGAGATTTATCCAAAATGAGTATAGCAACTAAAGTTTACAGATAGCTTAACTTGCAATATGGGTTGTAACCTTTACAGATCTTCAGAGAATAGCCACAGAAATTGATAGAATAGGATCAAGTTTGAGAGGAAAGGCAAGAAAGTAATCAGAATGACATCTTTTAAAAGAGGAAGAAGGAGGATCCGGGGAACTACAGGCCAATCAGCCTCACCTCAGTCCTTGGAAAAATCATGGAGTATGTCCTCAAGGAATCAATTCTGAAGCACTTAGAGGAGAGGAAAGTGATCAGGAACAGTCAGCATGGATTCACCAAGGGCAAGTCATGCCTGACTAACCTAATTGCCTTCTATGAGGAGATAACTGGCTCTGCAAATGAGGAAAGCAGTGAACGTGTTTGTCATTAACAGATATTAAAGGTGAATGTCTCCTTTACCTGTAATGGGTTAAGAAGCTAGTGAACCTGGCTGACACTCTGACCAGAGGACCAATAGGGGGACCAAGATACTTTCAAAATCTTAACCATCCCCTCCTTTTTCCCACCCAGACTGTCCCCTCCCTGGGTTGCCTTTGAGAGGCTTACACAGATCAAACTCCTGGATCTTAAACCAAGAGGAATTAACCATCCTCCTCCTTTCCCCCACCAGTCCTGGTGAGGTTCAAACTCAATCCCTTGGATTTTAAAACAAGAAAAATCAAACAGGTTCTTAAAAGAAAGCTTTTAATTCAAAGTGAGGAAAAAACCTTGAACAGTGTTATTTCTTGACCTTAGCAATGCTTTTGGTACGGTCTC
>NC_133770.1:198736689-198798819 GCF_003597395.2 Chelonoidis abingdonii
TCTGCCTTCATGAGGAGATAACTGGCTCTGCAAATGAGGAAAGCAGTGAACGTGTTTGTTCATATACAGAGTTTTAAAGGTGAATGTCTCCTTACCTGTAATGGGTTAGAAGAGCTTAGTGAACCTGGCTGACACGTTTCTGAACCAGAGGACCAATAGGGGACAAGATACTTTCAAATCTTAACCATCCCCTCCTTTTTCCCCCCAGACTGTCCCCTCCCTGGGTGCCTTTGAGAGGCTTACACAGATCCAAACTCCTTGGATCTTAAACAAAGAGGAATTAACCATTCCTCCCTCCTTTCCCCCCACCAGTCCTGGTGAGTTCAACTCAATCCCTGGATTTTAAAACAAGGAAATCAATCAGGTTCTTAAAAAGAAAGCTTTTAATTCAAGTGAGGAAAAAACCTTGAACAGTGTTATTTCTTGACCTTAGCATGCTTTTGGTACGGTCTCCGCACGTATTTCTTGCCAGCAATTTAAAGTAAGTAGTGGGCTGGTATGAATGTACTATAGGTGGATGAAAGCTGGTTAGATCATCGGGCTTCAAAAAGTAGTTGATTCAAATGCTGCTCCATGTCTAGAATGGCAGCCGATATCAAGTGGATTTCCCAAGGGTTCAGTCTGGGGCCAGTTTTGTTCAACTATCTTTATTATGATCTGGAAGTATGAGCTTGGACTGCACCTCAGGCAAGGTCGAGATTGAACACTAAATGGAAGTAATGGTTAGATTACGCTTGGGGTGGAGATAGGATACATGTGAACCTAGGACAAAATTGGAGGACTGGGCCAAAAGAAATTTGAGTTTCACAAGGGACAAGGGCAGAGTTCCTGCACTTTGGAACAGGAAGAATTCCCATATGTACTGTCTAACAAGCCATACGGGACTGATAGGCTAGCAGGCTAGCTTCTGCAGAAAAGGACCTGGTACAGTGGACGACGAAGTTGGATATGGTTGTACAGTGTCGCCTTGTTGCAAGTTAAGGCTAATGGCATTTTTGGGCATTAATTAAGTAGGTTGCATTGCCAGCAGATCAAGGATGTGATCATTTCCCCTCTAGCGACAGTGTGAGGGGGGGTGGGGGGGGGGGGGGGGGGGGGGTAGCCTCATCTGAAGTACTGTGTGTCAGTTTTGGGTCCCACACTCAAGAGAATGCTGAAATTGGAAAGAGTCCAGGGATGGGCAACAAACTGATTAGGGGTCTTGAACACATGACTTATGAGGAGAGGCTGAGGGAACTGGGATTATTTAGTCTGCAGAAGAGAAGAATGAGGGGGTATTTGATAGCTGCTTTCAATTACCTGAAAGGGGATTCCAAAGAGGGTGGATCTAGACTGTTCTCTGTGGCACCAGATGATAGAACAAGAAGTAATGGTCTCAAGTTGCAGTGGGGGAGGTTTAGGTTGGATATTAGGAAAAACTTTTTCACTAGGAGGGTGGTGAAGCACTGGAATGGGTTACCTAGGGAGATTGTGGAATCTCCTTAGAGGTTTTTAAGGTCTCGCTTGACAAAGCCCTGGCTGGGATGATTTATTTGGGGATTGGACTAGATAACCTTCTGAGATCCCTTCCAACCCTGCGATTCTATAATTCTATGAATCATGACCTCTGAGTTTTACAAATTATGTCACAGAGCTGGCTGGAACATTTTCAGTCAGATGAAATTTTAGTAAATGCTGTTTTGTCAAAGCCAAAATGTTTTATGGCAATGTATCAGTTTCCATAAAACTTATGCTGGGAAGGGTTTTTTGGGGTGGGAGAAGGGAGCATAAGAAAAAGGTGTGCTCTCCATACCTGAGTGACTAGAGTACTGACGTGAGCTGTGGAAAACCCACATTCAGTGTTTCTGCTCTGCCTGATAGTTTTCTGGGATGAAAAATTCTGCTCTGAATCAGGCACCAACTGAACTCCCAGCACCCTATGCACCAGGCTATGGAGTGACACTGTATTCAGGGTTTCATTTTAGTCCAATTCAGAATGAATTTATTTTTTGAAAGTTGCTTGTTACCTGGAACCTGACCCTGAGGTCTGCTCTACTAGCAGACCCTTAGAACTAGAGATAAGATTCTATGCCAGCTTTCCAGAGGCATTGTCTTTTAACCTTGATGATTCATGAGATATTGGAAAATAAAGTGGTTCCTTATTGTAAGTCCTAACAGACCTAAGTCCTGATATCTATCCCCTTATTAGTCAAGTTGGTCAAGAATATATATTTTCCCCCTTCAGAGTTAATGCATCACTGGCAATTTTTATGTATCCTCAGACCTTTGGTGGTAACTGTTTTTCTCCTACTTTCGTTGTCAATATTCCACTATCTTTAGGGAGCTTTTATTCTTACCACCTATATCATTCAATCCTAGGTGAGAAATTCCATGGCTAATGTGAGCTGGTGAAATTGATAAATGAACTCTTGCCTGTCTCTTTGATTACTTCTGGAGAGGCTTTGTGCTTTTTTTTTTATTCCTGTAGGAATGGTACTATATTTTGCTTGAGGGTATTCTGCAGAGAATAGTCTGTTTTTTTGCACATTATTTTGAATACCCTAGAATACTCTGATTTAGTACCTCCAACATCATGCTACTGCATCTGACAAAGTAAGGTTCCTTTTTTCCGACATCAGCATTTGGCCATATATATTATACGTATGTCTTATTCTCTCATTTTTCAAACCACTTGAGAATACAGAGACAAACTGCACACACCTGCCCTAGTATGGTGGACTGTAGATGCAAAGCAAAGAAGACTAATTAGTCGCCAGTCATTACCTCAAGGTCAGAGAAGCAGGCTTGTTTTAGTTAGTATAAAATTATTACCATCACTATGCTATCTGAATGGCTCTCCCGCAATGTATTTTTCCACCTCGTACCCTCAGTATGTACAGCCAGGGGAAAAGATTGCATGATCCAAGTCCTAATTTTAGTCATCAGGTCTTCAAATAATAATTTAAGTCTGGTAACCATGCAATCAACTGACTGGTACAGCTGTGTGGAAGATCTGAATATTGCTTCTTTAAGCTGCATTTCAGCAGGTGGATAAGTTGATGGCTCAGCCAGTCCATCTTGGCGTGCAGTTTCCTCAGTTTGGAGTCTTTTATGATGCATGTCAGGATTCTGCAACTTTAAGTATTATGGCCATCTTGTGCTTATATACATAATGAGGAAATGATTATTCAGCCTCATTCAAGCTTTCCTTTTATGATGTCTTTGAAGCATACTAATGTTAGATCAAGGCTAAAAAATATGCTTTTACCATTTCTGGTACATTGTGTGATGTCTGTCCGTTCAGAGCTATTCAAAATTTCACCCCAAGCACTTTTTCCTCCTCCAGCCAACATTGTCATTTTGGTTTTTAGAAACCCTGAAACACTCAAGTTTTGGAACCTGCAGAAGTACTCCACCCACCATGTATCATTCAAAAATTATTCTAATTTACTATTTTTTTATGTTTATAGCACCATAGTTCAGATGATTAATTATTCAGTGTCAACAAAGGTGCACATACATTGTTTTAAGCATGTTTGTTTTATCTGAAAACAATCAGAACTCTTCTAGTTGGGCTGTGGTTATATCATGCTGTACTTTAGGTAGATTAGATTAGATAGTTACATGAGCCATTTGAGAAAAGATCTTCTTTTCATTGTATAAGAATTATGTATACACAGTTGTCATAGGCATTCTGGAGCAAAGCTCTACTTACTCTGGAGTGCAGGCAAATCTTGCTAACACTGTTCTTGATAATGTCAGTTTCACTGAGAAGCAAACACTCTTTCATTTACTACATCTGTATGAAATAATAAAAACCCATTAACATCTCTATTGTAATTTCAATTTTATCCTACTGTCACTTTATTTGTTCATTCATACAAATAGAAAGCAGTGTCCTGTCTAAACTGCAATATCCCAAACTAAAATAGTAATTGAAAAGTTATTCCGTCATACAACCAATAAGTTAACATGGGTGAAAAAACACAAGTAGTAATTACAAGTCTGTGCTAAACCAAGTGAAGGCAAATTCAAACTAGGATATGGATTGACAGAATAGGATTAACAGTCTCAGTCTTAATCCATCTTTAACTTACTTTTATTGTGTCTAGATAGCAGTGTGTCAGGTACTGTAAGATCACTGGATCATGCATTTAGTGAATCACAGACACACCTGTAAACATGTAGTGCAGAAGAGAAACAATTAACAGCAAAACTTCTGAATAAATAGAATTCTTTCCATTTGTATGTGCAAGTCAGACCATTAAAGTTAGTTTCATTTTTTCCCCTCTTTTTAATATAGCCTTTGGGGAGCTTTTTACGAGGCTGTATTGAAAGACAATAAACAATCGAAATGAACAACACTATTTTAAATAGGGAAGGGCATCAGTTAGATAAATGAAGAGTTGGGCTAAAACCTCATCTTGAATTTATAACCAAACTGGCCTTGAAACTTTTTTTGACATTATTTTAAAAACAAATTAGATAGATATTTAATGTTTCTCTGTGCTTCCTGGTGTCAGTCTGCCAGGACTAGAGTTGAGCTGCAGGTAGGTCTAGGTATAGAACTGAAAGCAAAGAGTTTGTCACTGTTTGTGCTCTCCATGACTCCGCTGCTAGCATCCAGAAGCATGGAGGAGGCAGCCATTTGATTCAAATACAAAGGAACAGCAGCCAGACAGAGGCTTGCAAGGGAGGGCCAAGCGAGAAAATTGGAATGAGGAGTCCAAGGGGTAGAGAACTAGGACTGGCGAGGCAAGGAGATCAGCAGTAGGAGCCAGAGATGAAATGATGAGCTGGGGGAGACTGAACTGGCAGACTTAACAAGGAGCCAATGTGCAGGGGGAGAACTGGGACTGACTGGGTGAAGATACTGGGATGGGTTGCTAAGGGAGGTAGGGACACTGAGATTGAATGAGAAGGCCACGGAGGTGGACAGGGACTAGGAGTCAGTGGGGGCAGAGAATATGAGGAAGGCGGGCAACTGGAGAATGAGTGTGGGAGGGAACTGGCAGTAACTTGGGAGGAAGACTAGAGAGGAGAGAGAATTCTAGGGTAGGAATAGGTGGGTCTGGACATCTGGAGAAGTTCAGACTAGGATTTACTGGGCAAAAAAAAAACTGGGACTGGGAGAGGAAGCCTGAGGAAAATGGGACTGGGGTGAGAAGCTAGTAGAGACAGGACTAGGACAGGGACCTGTTGGAACAGACAGGACAGAAAGCGTCAAGCTTGGGAGGAATGGGCAGAAGAGTCTGCATGTTCTCCTCCATAGCCTGGAATGGAGTCCAAGACCCCCAAGTCTGACCAACTCTGCTGTCAACAAATATCTTTGAAATTACTAAAAAAGTGTACCATGCCCCTCTAGTGCTGGCCCACGTAGAGGATTACAACCTATTATTGCCATCAGTTACAGTGTTAGTGCAACTGTTAGAGGCCTTTACAGTGGATCTAAACATTCCAACCCTGCTGATGAAGCATGTGGTGATAATATGATGCCACACGTCGAAATTTGTTTTCCCATTATGTGTTTTTCCTGTGTTGGGGGGGGGAGTGATTATGTAATTAAAGACTGTATCATAACACATACACACAAAGGGGGCACATGACAGTTTCAGAGGTAACGTTACATCTGGCATTTCCTAAATTTTGAATGCTTGACTTTGCAACCTTAAAGGTCTGTTAACATAGGTTTACGTATATCCTATACAGATTTTTATACTGTGCTGATCACCATAGTATCTGAGGGTATGTCTAGAATAAACGTCCCAGGGCACAGCTGCAGCTGGTTGAGTCAGCTGACTCAGGCTGCAGAGCTAACAATTGCAGTGTGGAGGTTTGTGTTCAAGCTGGACCCTAGGACCTGGAATCCACCCCTCTTGCAGGGTCCATGAATTCAGGATCCAGCCTGAGACCCAATATCTACACAGTAATTTTACAGCCTGGCTGACTAAGCCACACTAGCCCAAGTCAGCTGACCTGGTCAGCCATGTGTACATGTACCCACAATGCTTTCCAATGAGTAGTACATCAAGCAATGGACTAACATCTGTCATGTGTTTGTTCTCGCCTCTTCTCTGGTGTGTGCAGTGGAGTTTTTTTGTTTTAGAATATTAGTATAACATGTTACTCTGTTTGAGAAGGCAGGTTACAAATGGAGCTTTCACTTGCAGTAGCAGATGGTGAAATTCGTGGTAGTGCTTAGTTCCTGTGGCAGTTCACTCCACTGTTCTGACTGACCCTCAAGATATCTGTCTCCCATACAGATGAGCTTTACTCGTATTGCAGAGTGTCCCATTGTAGTAGAGAAGTAAAATTATAAACCACTGTCTTCATCCAGAGTTTGTCATTTGTTTAGATATCCTGGGCCTGGGCCATTGAGAACTTGAAAGACAGAGACCTTGAATTTGATTTGAGATTCTAGGGGAAACCTGTGCAGAGAGCAGACAACAGGTCTGATGCATTCATGTTTGCCTCTGTTGCTGAGGGGATGTGCTGCAGTGTTCTGGACCAGCTGGCGTTTTCTACGCACTGAAGGCTTCGTATTCAGATATACTGTATTGCTGTAGTCCAAATGAGAGCTGACTTAGGCTTAAATAACTGGGATAAGATGGAGCCCTCTAGTCAATCGGAGAAACTTACCACCCTCCCCCCCCCACGTTCAGACTCCTTTGGATGCAGACACCTTACTGCTATGTAACTTATACTTTTAATAACCTGAAGCAGTTTTAATTTAAACAGGATGGAGATCATTTTAACTCAATGTTTCTAGGGAAGACTTGTCATATGTTTTACCCTCTCTGTGAACTTGTAAAAAAGCAATTAGTAGAATTTCACAACTGGGGACTAATTCCTCCTGTAGAGTGAATGGCCTGAAGGGAAGGGCTATATACCAGTTGGTTTGCTCATAGTGAGTTGGAAGGAGATTAATGAGAGATGTCCCATAGCATAATTAAGAAACATTGTGTCTGATCCTCTCAACTCCCATTAAATTCAGTGATAAGACATTCAGGTCCATGCCCTACATTTATTTTCTCTTCTGTCCTTAGAATTTTTCTTTGAATTTAGTTGAGTACTTCTGGCTTGTAAACATGAGGTTCTGGGACATTTTTTATTTTTATTTTTTGTTTGTTTTTTTTTAAACGAAACATAGACTAGTCCTCAAATGGTTTTCTCAAGTTGTAAGTAGAGAGCAGCAGGACTTTAGTATTTAGTGTTCTTTTAATTAAAATAGCAGTTTACTCTAAGCCTTAGAATTAATTACTTCTTGAATTGCTTCTCTGTTTTACTAACAGTGTTTGGCAGTTTTGCAACTGAATATCTGAACAGGAGGCTGTTCATTTTTAGAAAGCTGATGCAGAATACACTGAGTAAGCTGAACTATAATTGTCATGTACAAATATGTACTATTCATCTTAAACATGAAAACCTCTGTGGAATTTGCATATGTGAGCTTTGAGTGAAAGCTTGTTCAAAAGATAGAAATCAAAGCTAATTTTAACATTAGTGACCTAATGTTAATAAATTTTGCTCCAGCAAGGACTTGAAATACAGCTGATTACACTGGTCTACAATTTTTGAGAAGTCATCTGCTTCAGAGATAAAATATGGTATTTATTATGTATTTTGATGTGCTGAATTCAAATATGACAATTAAAACAACTGATTGGCTACTGTTTCTAAGATATTTAAGTTTTTACATTTTATGTCTATGTATATTGTGTAGATAGTAGAGTTTTAATCATAAATTGTAAACCTAGGTCTTTTCATGTGTTTATGGTTGCTTTACATGATAATATTTCACCTGTCCTGTTTATGTAACACTTTAAAAATCAGCAAAAGGGTTATATAAATAAAATTTATTATGAAACAAAAGGCAAAAAACTATTATGTACATAGTTTAGTCCTATTCAGTGTCTACTCGGCGCTTCTTGGCTTGTCTCTTGTATTCATTAAATGGAGCATCTCTTGTCACTGTCCAGCAATAGTCTGCAAGCATTGATGGGCTCCATTTGCCCTGATAGCGTTTCTCCATTGTTGCAATGTTCTGGTGAAATCGCTCGCCGTGCTCGTCGCTCACTGCTCCGCAGTTCGGTGGAAAAAAATCTAGATGAGAGTGCAAAAAATGTATCTTTAGTGACATGTTGCAACCAAGGCTTTTGTATGCCTTGAGGAGGTTTTCCACCAACAACCTGTAGTTGTCTGCCTTGTTGTTTCCGAGAAAATTTATTGCCACTAACTGGAAGGCTTTCCATGCCGTCTTTTCCTTGCCACGCAGTGCATGGTCAAATGCATCATCTCGAAGAAGTTCACGAATCTGAGGACCAACAAAGACACCTTCCTTTATCTTAGCTTCACTTAACCTTGGAAATTTTCCACAGAGGTACTTGAAAGCTGCTTGTGTTTTGTCAACGGCCTTGACAAAGTTCTTCATCAGACCCAGCTTGATGTGTAAGGGTGGTAACAAAATCTTCCTTGATTCAACAAGTGGTGGATGCTGAACACTTTTCCTCCCAGGCTCCAATGACTGTCGGAGTGGCCAATCTTTCTTGATGTAGTGGGAATCTCTTGCACGACTATCCCATTCGCAGAGAAAACAGCAGTACTTTGTGTATCCAGTCTGCAGACCAAGCAAGAGAGCAACAACCTTCAAATCGCCACAAAGCTGCCACTGATGTTGGTCATAGTTTATGCACCTCAAAAGTTGTTTCATGTTGTCATAGGTTTCCTTCATATGGACTGCATGACCAACTGGAATTGATGGCAAAACATTGCCATTATGCAGCAAAACAGCTTTAAGACTCGTCTTTGATGAATCAATGAACAGTCTCCACTCATCTGGATCGTGAACGATGTTGAGGGCTGCCATCACACCATCGATGTTGTTGCAGGCTACAAGATCACCTTCCATGAAGAAGAATGGGACAAGATCCTTTTGACGGTCACGGAACATGGAAACCCTAACATCACCTGCCAGGAGATTCCACTGCTGTAGTCTGGAGCTGAACAGCTAGACTAGAACCAATCAACAATTTTAAGCATCATTTTCGTTCTCAGTGACCCAGAATTAGTAAAGTTTGACTACATTTATTTCAGAAGCATTTTGGCTGTAGAGCAGTGTTATCCCTCCATAGACCAAGCAGTTTGCATTTTACAGAAAATATGTGCTACAAAAAGAGATTTTATAACCAAATTTGCTGTTGTACAGAGACAGATTATAGCAGCTGTATATCAAAGCAAGCATTTTAAATATAACGTTATGAAAAGATTTCATCAAGTAACTACTCATTCATGGAAACAATATTCATAAAATAATTATATGTATAGTTAATCTTGGAGAGATTGCAACCACAACAAAATTGTCACTCATTTTATTTCTGGACATGTTGGTTTACCTTATTCAGAGCACTGCTTGATATCAGTTTCCTAAAAGCGTCATGTATGCAGAACAAGGCAAACATCTGCTTTAATTAAGAAGCTTGCTTTCTAGGCTGGTGCTTGAAAAAATCCTTTCAATATATACAATTCAGTAACAGCTTAAAACAAAACCTCTTCTTAATGGGAAAAACTATTAGCAATATTTTGTGTCAATGGTTTGCCTCTGGTTTATCTTCGAACTTTCCTAGATATTTTGTTCCTTGCACAAAGTGCTGTCACTAGGGTGAAATTCATTTCACCAGGGTAAAGCCAGTGTGAAAAGGCTTTTACACTGTTTCAGTGCAGTGGAGATAGGGAGATGAAATCTGTTCCCCCTTCCCCTGCAACCAAATGCAAGAGTTCAGAGATACATCGTGAAGCTTCCCTCTAGTCCTATGTGTACCTATTTTACTGAGTCTGGTCCCACGTGTAGCAACCCTATCATTTGTTTGATAAACATGAACATGGTGGTTTACCTCCATTGCTAATCTCATTGCTAGATGCTGAAAGCTCAAAGGACATCTGTGCAGCACACAGTCTGTGTGGAGCCCACCCCTACTCCACATGGTCCCTCTGCTTGTGGATTTTTGAGTCTCCCTTTCTTGAGTAGAAATCTAAAGTCTTGGTGCTGCATTCCTTATTTGGTGACACCATCCTTAGTAGTCTCACAGGGACAACACCCAATGAAGTCAATGGAGAGACTCCCAGGGCTTTATGCACAAAGGAGATTTAGACTCAGCATTGTCAGGCCTAATGTTTAGGCACCCTGCAACCTAGTGGAATCCATGATACCAAGTTAGGCATCCAGTCCTCCCAATATAATGCATGCAGAGATATGGGCACCTAAAAATGTTTTGTACGAAGCCCAGCAAGCTGAGTGGAGAGCTGCCTAAGCTAGCCAATAGAAAGAAAATGCTGAGGAGAGGAGTGAGGCCTAAACTCCACGTCTCCGCAGAATGTAGGTGTCTAAATCCAGGCTGGTCCAAGGTTCCTATCTCTACCTGATATTCATAGCTGTTAACCCTTTCCAAAAATTCAGTGCCTATGGCCTTTCTTGATAACCTTTAGCCCAGTGGTTAGAGCACTCACCTGGGATTTGGAAGACCTAAATTCAAATCCCTACTCTGCCTGCTGTGGTGCAGGGACTTTGAACCTAGGTCTCCTACCAGTCAGCTGAATGTCCTGACTACTAGGCTATGGGATATTCTGGTATACAAGAGGGGTCTCAATCTCTCTTGTTGAAGCTGCTTCGCTTTGTATAAATAAAGCCATTGGAATGGGGACTTGAATTTGGTTTTCCCACTTTCTAGGTGAGTGTCCTAACCATCAGGGACTCACATGCTTTGCCTCAATAACCATTTAATTCATTTATTCAGAGTGGAACAGCTTCAACACCCCAGAATACCTTGTGGTGAGAGCACTCACCTGGGAGGTGAGTGACCTAAATTCAAATCCTTATTCCACATCAGGCAGATTTGAACCTGGATCTCCCTCATCTTGTGTGTGTGCACCAAACACTGGGCTAAAGATTTATGGGGGACACCATCTCCTTTGGCCTTGTTTTGTGCAAAGTCCAATACATTAGGCTTGCTCAGAACACACCTACTGGTTTGGGCTCTGTAGGCAAGATAGGCAGGGGAAGGCCTCGTTCCTGGTCTTAGGCATGAACTATGTGCCCTGGTGTCAGGACATAGATAGATCTGCACATGCCCAGCAACAGAAATATAGGTGCCCAGGGGACTTCACCAGCAAAACGTAGGTTCCTAGGGATGTTAGGTGCCTACCGGGTTAGGGAGAAGTTGAGCAGGAGTTTTGATTATCTAAATTTTGGATTTAGGCACCTAAATCCCTTTCTGAATTCTTCCCTTCTATTCATCTCCTTCTTTCTTCCCTGCCCCATTCCTCAACAAAACCAAACCTCAAGTCTAAAGAAGATGTTAGTCTGGAAATTAGCAGTGAAGCCAGCACCTTAGCTGGTGTAAATTAGTGCATCTCCATTGACCTCAGTGGAAGTGTACTGATATATACCAGCTGCAAAACTAACCAAAGATATGCAGCAAGTTCAACACACAATTAGAACTCTTCCTTATTGACAACTGCTTCAACATACTTACTGGTACACCATCCAGTTACATTAACTTTGTCACATAATGGTGCAATTCTAGGTGCAGAAAAACAACTAAATAACATGCACCATTCAAACTTCCTTTTCCTTAGGGAGAAGAGTACAAACTAGTGTCTATAGAAATATGTGTAGAAATTAGTGTTTTTCAGGGTACCTACCAATAACTAATTTGAATCCAAGAATCAGTGGGATGTTTGGTCTATCACTGTCCCATTTACTGTGTCTGAAAGTTGAAGTTTTTAGAGGACTGTGAAAATCCTGTGGCCCTGCTATCTACCATATAATACTATGAACAGTCTACTTTATTTAAAGTAATAAAAAGGACCTACTTTTTCTCCCTAGAGTGAGGGGAAAGTATTTGTTCTAAAATTTAAATAAAATCCTATTAGCAATCCCCTGGAAAATGTAATTAAGATATTCCCCCCAGAAAACTGATGAAATAAAAATTAGTTGAATTTTCCAATTAACTGCTTTTAGGATTATGTAATGTAAGTTAGTTATATCAGTGTAGTTTATCCTAATAAAAATTAGTGGGTTTTTTGTCAAAGGCTAAAGAAATTGTGTAGTAAGCAACAGTGGAAAAAACTAGGTATAGTAGAACCTCAGTTACGAACACCAGAATTACGAACTGACTGGTCAACCACACACCTCATTTGGAACCAGAGGTTTGCAAATCAGGCAGCAAAGACAAAGCAGGAGAGGGGGAGAAAATACTGTATTGTGTTAAATGTAAACGACTAAAAATAAAGGGAAAGTTTTTTAAAAATTGATAAGGTAAGGAATCTGTTTCTGTGCTTGTTTCATTTAAATTAAGATGGTTAAAAGCGGGATTTGAGTACAAACAACCTCCTTTCCCAAAGTGCTCATAACTCTGAGGTTCTACTGTATCCTTAACTGAATAGTAAGTTTTGCCCTAAGGTATAGGACAGAACAGGTAATTCTACTGTAAATCCTTTGTCTCTAGTTACACCAAATTATTTTTTAAAACAAAATTTCCAGTTCCGACCACCACTTGACATTTGGCATTTTTTCATACAAATGTACGCGTTGGAACTGGAATGCAAGCAAGGCTGTAATGAGCTGTGTCAATAGTAAGCACAGTTGGATCAAGTATGTAGTAAGTTATTAAAATATGGACACATGATGCTGCATCAAATACAATAGCCTGTAAATTGTGTTAGTCCTTGAAACTTATATAGTTAGGCCATAAATCAGTTAATCAACTTTAATGGACCAAGACCCATTGAAAACATTTTTCAGTCACATCTCAAAGACAGATAGACAAAATAGTACTCTGTTTAGCTACTGCAAATACTACACACTGTAGTTAACTGTGAATTATAGAAGCATACTCTCTTCTGTGCCAGATTTCTGCTTGGCATTCCCCAGCTCCAGGTGGTGGGGGACAGTGGGCCCAGAGCTAGCACACTTACCCCTGCAAGTTCTCCTATTTCATGAGAATTCTCTTTTGACTATATTTGGCCAATTCTAGATACTTTACCTCTCCTAAAAAACATGGGAAAAGGACAGATTTTAATAGAGAATCCAGACCAATTTCCATCCTCTAGTTTTGTTCTTTATAAGTTTGCTAAATACATTGCTTTTGATACTTTCCTCAGTTGGTCTCATCCCAGATGTGACTTTTTTAAAAAGTTTGAGCAAAATGTATGCAGGAGCTCATTTTCATATATGCCTTTTGGAGTTATGCAAATGTGAAAATGAGCTCTTCCAATATGTTCTGCTTTTTTATCTTCATATTTGAACTGATGTAACTCATAAATAGATGGAAATATAATTTTCAGCGCTTGTTTTAGAGTCCTCATTGCAGAAGGTGAGAACAATTCCAGTCCTAGGCACTGACACAGGGAAAAATTGGTGGGTGCTCTGCACTCACTGGCAGCCAAGTTCCCCACCCAACTCCAGCTCACATCAGCCTCCTCCCCTGAGCGGGCTGCATCCCTGCTTCTCCTCCCAGCACTTACCGCCATGAAACAGCTGTTTCGTGGTGTAACAAGCTGTGGGAGGGAGCGGGGAGGAGCGGGAATGCGGCTCACTTAGGGGAGCAGGCAGGGAAGAGGTGGGGCTGGGGCGAGGATTTGGGGAGTCCAATAGGGGCAAGGAGGGGGCAGAGTTGGGGCAGGGACTTTGGGGAAGGGGTTGGAATGGGGCGGGGCATGAGTGGGAGGGCATGGGGCAGGGTCAGCGGGGGGGTCCAGCACCCACTGGAGAAGTTGGTGCCTATGATTGCAGTATGAATAAAATTAGATCTAATTTTTTCACATTAGGGTTTGTGTGCATGTGCTACGCTTATGTTAGTGTTGTTTAGTAAAGTGAGTCTTTACAGATTAAGATGCCTTTGTTAAGGATGTCTCAGATTAGGGGCACCATAGATCTGAAACTCAAGAACCAAGGAGTTCTGTTATTGATTGATTGTGTCCCTGTCTCATCATAAGGTTGTGATTAACTGCTCTGTGCTTCAATTTGGGAAGTAACAATAGTTATTTTCCTATCTTTAAGAGATGATGTGAGGATGTTCTGAAAATATTAATTTTCATCTATCATACTCCAGTAAAGTGGAGGCAGGAGGTTTAAGCATAAAATTATTACAAAGGCGTTGGAGAAGCAGTTATCAGTAACATAGTACTTGGTGCTATAAATGATTCAGCATTTTATGTTTTTATGAAATTACGTAATATAACAATCAGAAGGGAACATACACATTTGACCTTGCATTGTACAATACAATTACTTTCTACCCAAATTTCTTTATTAAAGATTGGTCACATGTTAACTATCATTTAAAGGGTCCCCCATAATTGGAATATGAAGATCTAAATCTACTGACTCTTCATCAAAAACAAACACTGCTGTATGTTGATCCCATATTCAGCAGAACTTTTCTACCCTGTTAATGATAGAAGGCTGGTCGTGACTGAACATCTAACATAGTGAATATCAGTGAAAATGAGGTAGGATCAGAGGCTAAAATAAGAAAAGAACAAGTTAAAAATTACTTAGACAAGTTAGATTTCTTCATGTCACCAGGGCTTGATTAAATGCATCCTAGAATACTCAAGGAGCTGACTGAGGCGATATCTGAGCCATTAGTTATTATCTTTGAAAAGTTATGGAAGATGGGAGAGATTCCAGAGGACTGGAAAAGGGCAAATATATTTGCCCATCTATAAAAAGTGAAATAGGGACAACCCAGGAAATTACAGAGCAGTCAGCTTAACTCGTGTACCCAGAAAGATAATGGAGTAAATAATTAAGTAATCAATTTGCAAGCATCTAGAAGATAAGATAAGTAAAAGTCAGCATGGATTTGTCAAGAACAAATCATGTGAAACCAACCTGATAGCTTTCTTTGGCAGAGTAACAAGCCTTGTGGATTGGGGGGAAGTGGTAGACGTGGTATATCTTGACTTTAGTAAAGCATTTGATACTGTCTCACATGACCTTCTCGTAAACAAACTAGGGAAATGCAACCTAGATGGAGCTACTGCAAAACTGATTGACAAACCATTCCCAGAGAGTAATTATCAGTGGTTCACAGTCATGCTGGAAGGGCATAATGAATGGGGTCCAGCAGGGATCAGTTCTGGATCCAGTTCTATTCAATATCTTCATCAATGATTTCGATAATCATTGGTATGGAGAGGACACTTATAAAGTTTGAGGATGATACCAAGTTGGGAGGGGTTGCAAATGCTTTGGAGGATAGGATTAAAATTAAAAATGATCTGAACCAACTGGAGAAATGGTCGGAAGTAAATAGGATGAAATTCAATAAGGACAAATGCGAAGTACTTCATTTAAGAAGGAACAATCAGTTGCACACATACAAAATGGGAAATGACTACCTAGGACGGAGTTCTATGGGAAAGGATCTAGGGGTCAGAGTGGACCAAAAGCTAAATATGAGTCAAGAGTGTGATACTGTTGCAAAAAAGCAAACATCATTCTGGGACGTATTAGCAAGAGTGTTGTAAGCAAGACACGAGAAGTAATTCTTCTGCTCTACTCCATGCTTAGGCCTTGTAATAAAGCCTCCTGTCCCAAACCTGCACTTTAGCGTCCAAAATCTGGGGGCTTTATTGAAACTCCCCCAAGCTCACTACCAGCTTGGATATTCTCGCTGCCACCAGGTCAGGAATTATAGGGCCTGACCCCCCTTTCCTCTCTCTGGTGTCAACCCTTCCTTTGGGGGAACCCCAAGCCCGACCCCGGGTCTCTCTCTCTCTCCTCTCCCAGTTCCCCCGCTTTCCTGGGTTTAGCGGTGCATTGATGCTATACTTCACTCCTTGAATACAACCGGAGAGGCAATCTAGCTTCCCGAGGCTAGGCATTCACCTAGTCAGCTTACACAAGAGATTCCCCCTCCTTTGTCCTGCAGCCTTTCCGCCTGGGACAATAGAAGGTGAGACACAGGTTGGGCTTTTCCCTCCCCTCTCCCTCACTAGGAAAAGAAACTTCCACAAGGTTAAAAGAAAAACTTTATAGAAAAAAAGAAAAGAAATATAAAACAATAATCTTGCATTAAGAAACTCAATACAGGCTCTTGCTATAAGAAAATATGAATAAACAGTCTGATTTAAAAGATAGCCCGATTAAACCAGTCCAACAAATCAACATACATGTAAAACAACACAAAGCTCATCATAGCCGAATTCTTTGCCTTCTTGTAACTCACAGATGTTTAGGAGAAACTTTGAGATAAGATGGAGTTAGGAGAAGCTTGTCCCTCACAGCCGAGGAAGCAAAAAGGCACAGCAATCCACATCGTTACATACAACACAAAGCTCTGTCACTGCCGAATTACTTTGCTTCCTTTGTACTCACAGATGTTTGGAGAATATTTGAGATAAGAGGGAGATAGAAGGAACTTTGTTTACCCATGCCGAGAGAACAACAAAGACCCCGAGTATACAATTCCCGCCCCTGACTTTTAAACAATCCACGTTCTCTGAATTGTCCTCTGGTCAGGTGTTTTGGTCCTTTCCAGGTAAAAGAAACTTAACCTTACCTACCTATTTACTATGACAGGCCTCACCGAAGTATTGTGGTCCACATTTCAGGAAGATGTGTACAAATTGGAGAAAGTCCAGAGAAAAAACAAAAATGATAAATGGGGGCAGCTTTGATTAAAGGTCTAAGAAAACATGACCTGTGAAGCATTGAAAAAAATTGGGTTTGTTTAGTCTGGAAAAGAGAAGACTGAGAGGGGACATAATAACAGTTTTCAAATATATAAGAGATTGTTACAAGGAGGAGGGAGAAAAAAATGTTCTCATTAACCTTTGAGGATAGGACAAGAATCAGTGGGCTTAAAATGTAGCAAGGGGAGTTTAGATTGAACATTAGGAAAAACTACCTATCAGAGTAGTTAAGCATGGGAATAAATTGCCTAGGGTGGCTGTGAAATCTCCATCATTGGAGATTTTTAAGAACAGGTTAGAGAAACACCTGTCAAGGATGGTCTAGATAAAACTTAATCCTGTCATGAGTGCAGGGGACTGGACTAGATGACCTCTCAAGGTCTCTTCCAGTCCTATGATTCTATGGTTTGGGTGGGGAAGTGCCATTATGCGTGGCTCCTTCACTCAGGCTTTTTGACAGTAATTATCACACTGCTCACCCCATTTGGCTTGATGGGCTGTCCAGATAGAGGCCAATATAAATACATTAGGCATTTATTATGTAAACTATTTACCTGTATAAAAGCTTATGTAGTGAAAGGTTTATGCTGCCCCAGTAAAGCTGCCACATTCCTTAAACTGATTATGTACATATATATAATAGGTTTTGCAGCTATAATCTGCAAAATGTTAGATAAAGCATACATCCACTCAAGAGAGGAATTAAAAGGTGAAGATTACTGTGGTGGCTTGAGGTTTACATCTTCCAAGGCTATCTAAAAAGAATCTACTCTAGCAGAAACTGATTTATGGCTAGCTTCTAATTATGACACTTCCACATATACTTTTTTCCTCTAACAGCTTCAATTTTTCTAAACTTATTTGTAGAAACATACTACTTATTTTATTGTAACATCTAACCTAATCGCAGAATTCTGAAATGAAAATACTACCATAAGATAGTCCATATCCATAGTCCATTGATTTAGTTGGGGATTGGTCCTACTTTGAGCAGGGGATTGGACTAGATGACCTCCTGAAGTCCCTTCCAACCCTGATATTCTGTGATTAGTAGCTGAGGGATACTATGACTGTCACTTCATTGCTGTTAATTTCCAAAACTCAGCTATTCTGAACAGTATTCTGGCTAAAATGAACACATGCTATTCTGTATTTGTTCTGTACCTTCCCTCTAAAAGCTTCTTGGGGGCAGGGACCTGTTACTTTTTTCTCACTTCACAGCATCCAGACCAGGTGCTATATAAACCATAATATTTTGCTGGTGCTCTCAAATTAAACAGTTGCACAGATCAAGAAACCAAGGGAGGTTTAAAGCAACCAACACCTGTGTGGCAACATAAAGAATGCATCTAGCAAGAAGGAGAATAGGGAAGCCTAGCGTTGTAAAATGTGACACAGCACATTTTCCCAGAACAGCAAAATCAGCTGTTTTGTGTCTACTTGTATCTTAACCTTTTGTAAGTAATTATAGCTTGAAACTTAGCCATATGGATGTCTGCAATGCCCTGCAGGAGATGCGGCCAATCTGCTTATAAACAATCCTATTGCAGATTGTTTCCAAGCCCTCCCTTTTCAATTGCGCTACATGTTGCTTGTCTAAGAAAGCAAGACTCTGCACATCTGCATGATGGAAGATGATCCTCAGCTGACTCTAAGATACACCGCAGATGAGGTTCTTTTTGATTGAGGAGGGAGAGCGAGCAGAGAGTGCGAGTGTAACCAATTTATTAAGAGTAACAACTGCCGTCTTGATTTTTGCCTCTAGTAAGATGAGTAACAGAAAAACCTAGTGAGTATCAGGCGAACAACCCGAACAGTCCCCTTGCCAGTCTTGTTTTCTCTGTATTCCTTAACACAAGTAGTTCGCTGCTGTGTCCGCCTCACCCAGCAGGATTTTAAAATACATAAAGTCAGGCAAAATGAATGGATTGACTAGCGAATCCCATCGGCCAAGATTACTTCACACTCTTCTTGTGTATGGAGCTGGAGCTGACAGACTGCATATTTAACTCTCTGTGGCAGATATTTTCCTGGCTCCAGATTACACAGGATCCACGGGACAACTGGAAATATGAAAGGGGAAAAGAGGATCTTTGATAAATCCAGACTGGTTTGCTGTACAATCAAGTTTCTTGTCATCCACCTTTTGGGCTAAACAGCTATGCGATTCAATGGTGTCCTAAAGGTAACACAGAGACCTGTTTTACTAAAAGATACGTATTTTTTGTCAGTATATCACGCATCAGCACCCGATAATCTAGTTACCCTGCAACGTGTGCGGCCATTTAAGGACAACTAACTGCACGATCACGCATTAGTCATTACACTACAGAGGTTGCATTAAAGCCTCCCCAGAAAAACTGGAAGGCAACTGATTTGGCGAAATACCCACCCACGTTCTTCTGCAAGGCTGCTCGCAAAACAGAAGTGCAAAATCAATCTTCATGGGGCATTTTAGAAGCACAAGCAAATTTGTATCGATTGGAGACACAACGAAGCTTATTACATTAAATTAATATTAATGAATGACCTCTTTCCCCTCTCCACTCCAAAGCCGAACCTCAGTCTGTTTAGTTATTGTCTATGTGCTTTCCCTCAAGGCAGGGGGTGAACACTTTTCTCTTTGCAGATGGAATGAGCGTGAGGTACGGAAATCAGGGGCTTTTGCTTTTTGCATTCGGTCTATTTCTTTTCTTTTTGGAAGCCTGGAAAAGGGAGTTGGGTTTTTCTGTCTGATCCTGGCTATACTGTGGTCAGGACCTTCTCTCTCCAGCAGTCTGTTCATCTCCCTCTTCCTCACCCCAAGCCCAGAGGGAGAAAGGAGGAGGAGATACACGTTCTCTTTCCGTGCCTCAGCTTCGCTACAGCAGCAGGTGCTGGGGAGTCGGTGCAGCAGGCGTGGGAGTAGCAGGACCAGGGGGTGGGAACACCCCATGCTTTCTCGCTTCGGGCAAACACAGCTATTCTTATTCTCTTCCACTGCCCCCGCGCCTCCCACTTTGTTTCCTCCTCCATTTCCTCCTGCGCGGGTGTCTTGAGGGTGCCAGGGAGGAGGCAACGGGTGCAGATTGGAGGTCGCTGTGTAGAAGGAGCTAGTGTTGCGGACTTAGCCCAGGGCTGCTGCGTTGGGAGCTCCCCGCTACTGCTGCTGCTGGCAGGACCAGGAGCTGGGGAGGAGACTGCAGTTCCTTTCCCCCTCTTCCCTTGCGTTTTCATTTCTTTCTTTCCGCCTTCCTTAATCGTCATCTTCTGCTCTAGATTTTCTCCTTCTCTCCCTCCTTTTTCCCCAGTATTCCTCTGCCACCTGTATTTGGGCTGAGCGCTGGCTGGGGAGGGCGCTAAGGGTGAGGAAAGAGTGAGGCTGAAAGATTTCCCTGCCTGGCTGTGGGTTGATTGGAAGAGGCGATCGTATCTGCAGCGAAGAATTAACAGCTAAACTTTTATTGCTGCCTCTTGTGCGCTGTGTGTGCGTGTGTAAATGGGGGAAGTCTCAGCTCAAAGAGGGAACGTGTCTTGTTTCTTTTTGACAGATGCAGTTGGTGGAGTGGAGAACAGTGAATATTTTCTTTAGGACATAAAGTGAAGGAGGATCCCCTTTTCCTCCCCTTCAAGAATCTACACCATCCTTCTTCCCCCAGCTGTGGAAGGTATGGAAGCATCTCCGGGATTTTCTTCTGCTCTTCGCCCTGGACTGTAGGAGTGAGGGGATTTCTCTCTGCGTACATCCATCTCCCTATCTCTCCATCCATCTCCGGGAGGATTTGAGCCGCTACAACGTGCTTTCAGCCGCTTGCTGCTGCTGCCTGATACTGTGCAACACGTAGAGAGAGGGTTTTGCAAAAATGGATTTGTTCGATTTTAAAGGATTTCTTCTCTAATAAGGATTGCATTGCCCACAAATATGACTAAATCTCCTGTTTGGTAAATCTTCCTGCCCCCTCCCCTTTGGGCTCCCTCCTCCCACCCCTTCAGAGGAGCAAGCCCAGGGAGCTGATGACGGACCCATTAATCTTTCCTTCCATGCATCAAAAGAACCCAAAGGTCTGGGAAACGTTGGGCTTGAAATCCTACAGGAAATGCTTCGACCGGCTTTTGGTTTTGTATGAAACTGGTGATTAGGGGGGGTTGTGCGAGCGAACCCCCTATTCATTTGCCCCTGCCTCTTTCCTGGCCCCTTTTGATGTGCTGTTTGCCAGGTGCTTGTCCTCTTGTCTCTCTCTCTGGCCCGTTGCCGCCAGTTATGCAGACTCCCTGTCGTACTCAGCGGCTGCTGCTTTTGATGTGATTCAAAGATGAGGATGTTGATGATGATGATGATGATCGCTCTGGTGTGATGGGGTTGAGACGGCGGTGATTGTTTGGAGGCGAGGAGGAGAGAGAGGAAGGGCTGCTGCTGCTGCTGCTACCCTTCGCTGTGTGGGGGTTTCAGTTTTCCTACTCCATCCTCTCCCCACCACTGCAAATCCTCCCGTATCTAAATGGAATTAGTGGAGGTCGAAGCCCCTTGTGTAAGGAACAGACATGATACATGGGCGCAGTTTGTTTCACAGTAAGTATCTTTCCTGAAGCTGCTCTGCTTCGCGGGGCAACTATTTTTCCTTTTTCCAACAGCACAGGTGGAGGAGACATCGTAGGACGGTTGGGAGGCTCACAGCTTCAAGGCGTGGGTTTAAACTTTCTCCCCCCCCTCTCAATGCACTGCAGTATAATTGAAAGAGGTGCAAGAAAGGCGTAGATATAGTCTGGCGTTCGCAGTGACACATGCACTCGTTTATTAGTTTGTGGTGATAGCAGGGAGGACTGAGTATACCTGTAATTATATAGAGAGATAGTAGCTTTCAAAGTAACCAGTGGGCATGCAAAACTAGCCGCTACAGGGTGCTGTAGGGACTGATAGGTATAGCAGGATGTACCATCCGTCACTATTTCATTTTTGATTCAGGTCTCCTGGCGTGTGGGATTCTAACCAGGATTAACTCTGAGGCTTGGGTTTGAACCCTCAAATGACAGACTCGAGGGATCTTCAAACACGGAACTAATTTCTGCTCTCCTCTTAAATAACATCGATGTTAATCCAGAATCGCTCCACTGATTTCAGTGGCATTACTCCGGATTATCGCCGGTGTCACAGAGATCTACGTTTGGTTTACGGTAATCAAAATAGTTAAACACAGTGTGGTGGATTAAAGGAAAGAGTTTCAGTCATAACTCGGAGTTTACTTTTTTTCCCCATCAGACCCTTAAATGCGATTTTCAGTGTTAGGGGCGGTCTATTCCTGATGCTAGTATGTGTTCTGTATCGGTTTGGGAATCATCAATGGGAAGGAATCAATAGCCCTGGTGACTTGTTCTTGGTTATGAATCTATTCTAACGCTGCAGCGTTCCCCATCTAAAATCTGCTAAACTTTAGCAGTAACGCATGTTACTCTTGTAGAGCATCGTTACGTGAATGTTGTGAGTTGCGCACTGACAATGGTATGCATTCCGTAATAATAACCTGTCCAAACAGGAATAGTAAGGAGTGGGAGGAGATGTATTCCCTAAACAGGACCTGTGTAAAACAAACAAAAGCCTCAGTACCGAGGCCATTTGAAACACAGTTCTTGTGTGAAAATATCAATGGGGCCTATTGCACAGTATGCTATGGGTGGTCCAGAAATTGTCATTTTCTCCCCCACCCCCACCCACCCCCAAGAAAAGAGAAGGTGTGAGGAGTTGGTGGTTTAAACTGAAGCGTCTGGAGCAGTACTTTGAAACAATATCCTTTAAAGATACGGCTAATTTTTGAAATAGCAATAATATTTTTGTAGAACTTGTTTTCAAAATTCTTTACTGGGTTAGACCTTGCATGTCAAGTTACTTTCTCCAGCAACTGTTGTGGCCAAATGCTAAACCTCTTCAAATATGGATGTGTAATGGAAATATGCATATGTCCATAACCAGAGGAGCACTAATAAGCCTAATTACAGTTAGACTAGATGATGAGGAATCTGGGAGGAGGGGAGTTCAACAAGAAATTAGGTGGGATCCTGATTTTAAAAAATCCCCATATCTACATGATTGCTGATATTGTTGTCTTCCTTCCAACAAAGCTCCCTGACTAGTAGTTTTGCCTGAGTAAAGATTGCAGGATCAGGCTCTTCTTTTGGCTTTTTGTTTTTGTTTTTTGTTTTTTAAATATGGGAAAGATTGTATTTGTCCTGGAATAAGAAGGGAGGAAAAGGGGAAGGAATCAGTTTATTGTAAAATATTGTGTTTGTAATCCAGTGAATTTAACCCACTGGCAGATAAGCATATTCATCCTGAGAAATTTCTCCACTGGTTAACATTCATCTGCTTGACAGAAATATATTATTGAGTGTTTGCCTTGAAGTTTTAAGGGGTAAGTTTTGATAATTCTTTAAGTACTGCAGAAAGAAGTGGGTTTTGTGGCAACCTAAGTATTTTTTGTGATGTTGGCTTTAAAGCCCCCAAATCCAAATTACTCTACTAAAAGTAAAGGGAACAAGTATTTCATTTCAACAGTACAGCTGTGTTGGATATAGTATATCAGGATTAAGCAGAGTCTCCTTAAGATTTTCTTGTTTGTTTGTTTGTTATATTTTATTCAAGTTTATTTTTTACCATTTATTGTCAATACCATCATGCCAAGTTGTAAGCACAGCTCTCCATGCTCTCCATTTTGGAACAATGTAGGTAAGTGAATTAAAAAGCAAAGATTTACTAGATTGGGGGGTTGGGTGGAAGAGCATACTCCTTCTCCATTGACTCATCAATGATTCCCATTCTCTTTGCAGAGCATAGGTCTTTCAAATGCTATTTTATTCACATTTAGAAAATGCACAGATCCACAATCTCAAAATATATACACTTAGAATTAAAACAGTAATAAATAAATAACTTATAAAGTGTGCCAGCAGAAAAGACATTTACAAACATGCCGTTCAACCCTCACCCTCAGGCAATATATGGTCTTCACTCCAGAAAAGCCAGGGGAAACAGGGACACCCTGTAGCATGACCTGAAGTTCACCAAATCTGGGTTCTGGCAGATAGAGGGAGGGAAATATTAAGGAGTTGGGTCCCCTCAGTACCTTGCTAACAGATTCCTCCCATTTTATCCACGGATCTATTAGCTTGAGTACCTCAGATTGTAATTGCCATGGATTCATGAAGAAAGAAAGAGCCTGTGCAGTTAACTTTATATTGTAAGTCTAAACCAACATCTTACACTCTCCATAAATTAGCTGGTAACCAATGGAGATCATAGGCACAACTGCAATGTGCTTCCTGCATGGAACACAGCTTTAGTGAATGAGCAGCTGTATTTCACACTAGCTTCACATTCTGAGATGTTTGAACATGTAGTCTCATGTACAACATGTTGCAGTAAGGTCGTGGATGACTGGAGAGATCTATATCTGAAAAGCTGTAATTTTCTTGCTAAATTAAGAATACTTTACACCATTTGCATCTTCTACCTGAATATCCAGTAGCAGCTGCAGGTCCAACAAGACAGCTGTACTGAATAAGGAATGGTGGATATGCTCCCAGTGTGTTGTTTTTTTTCATCACTTCAGTCTTTCTTTGTTTGAGATTATAAACTTTACCACAAACCTCTGCAAGGCTCAGATCAGAAGACCTAGAAATACAGATTTAGGTGTCATCAAGATACTGAAAGCACCATAGACTATATTTTCTCTCCAACTGTCCTAATGGTTTCATTTACATTTGAACGCAAAAAGTGATGCAACAGAAAAGTGTTCAAAAGGGTTATTGATGGTAGATGGCAATTTCCCAGCATTATCAGGACAAAAAGGATGGGAGCTATTCAAAAGCAACCTTTTTAGGTTTACTGTGATCCATGAATATAGCAAAACATTCTCATGGTCAGCAGTAGGGAAGAAGGAGAATCCGGGGAACTACAGATGGGTCAGCCTCACTTCAGTCCCTGGAAAAATCATGGAACAGGTCCTCAAGAAATCCATTTTGAAGCACTTGGAGGAGAGGAAGGTGATGAGGAACAGTCAACATGGATTCACCAAGGGCAAGTCATGCCTTACCAACCTGATTGCCTTCTATGATGAGATAACTGTTCTGTGGGTATGAGGAAAGTAGTGGACATGATATATCTTGACTTTTGCAAAGCTTTTGATATGGTTTCCCATAGTATTCTTGCCAGTAAGTTAAAGTATGGATTGGATAAATGGACTATAACTTGTATAGAAAACTTGCTAGATCTTCGGGCTCTGTGGGTAATGATCAATGGCTAGATGTCTAGTTGGCAGCCAGTATCAAGCGGAGTGCCCAGGGGTCTGTCCTGGGGCCAGTTTCATTCAACATCTTCATTAATGATCTAGATGGTGGGATGAATTGCACCCTCAGCAAGTTCGCAGATAACACGAAGCTGGGGGAAGAATTAGATTCGCTCTGGACCCTGTCCCTACACTCCAGTGTCCTAGACAAATTGGAGGATTGGGCCAAAAGAAATCTGATGAGGTTCAACAAGGAGAAGTGCAGAATCCTGCACTTGGGATGGAAGAATTCCATGCAGTGCTACAGTCTGGGGACTGACTGGCTAAAGCGGCAGTTCTGCAGAAAAGGACCTGGGGATTACAGTGGATGAGAGGCTGGATATGTTGCTAATAAGGCTAACGGCTTATTGGGCTGCATTAGTAGGAGTATTACCATCAGATAGAGGGAAGTGATTATTCTCCTCTATTCAGCACTGGTGAAGCCACATCTGGAGTACTGTGTCCAGTTTTGGGGACCCCCACTACAGAAGGGATGTGGACAAATTGGAGAGAGTCCAGGAAAGGGCAACAGAAAATGATTAGGGGGCTGGGACACGTGATTTATGAGGAAAGGGTGAGAGACCTGGGCTTATTTAGTCTGCAGTAGAGAACAGCTATCTGAAGGTGGGTTCGAAGGAGGATGGAGCTAGGCCAGGGATTGGCAACATTTGGCACACGGTCTGCCAGTGTAAGAGCCCGTTTGTTTACCTGTTGTGTCCGCAGGTTTGGCCAATTTGTTGCTCCCACTGGCTGCGGTTCAGGGATGGAGGGAAGCTGTGGCCAGCACAACCCTCAGCCTGCTCTGCTTCCTGCAGCCCCCATTGGCCTGGGACGGTGAACCATGGCCAGTGGCAGCTGCAATCGGCCGAACCTATGGAAACGGTAGGTAAGCAAGCTGGCCCGGCCCTCCAGGGTGCTTACCTTGGTGAGCAGCGTGCCAAAGGTTGCCAATCCCTGAGCTAGGCTGTTCTCAGTGGTGGCAGATGACAGAACAAGGAGCAGTGGTCTCAAGTTGCAGTTGGGGAGGTCTAGGTTGGCTATTAGGAAAAACTATTTCACTAGGAGAGTGGGGAAGCTCTGGAATGGGCTACCTAGGGAAATGGTGGGATCTCTATTCTTAGAGGTGTTTAAGGCCCGGTTCAACAAAGCCCTGGCTGCAATGATTTAGTTGGGACTGGCCCTGCTTTGAGCAGGGGGTTGGACTAGATGCCCTCCTGAGGTATCTTCCAACCCTAATCTTCTATGATTCTATGAATACCAAATGGACTAGGGCGGAAGTTGTTCTCTACTTTCTTGTAAAGCCACGACTCCCCCCTGACCACGTGATCCAAGACAAGGTGATAACTGTAGAAACTGTCAATATCAAGAGATGATTTCTTGAACAAAGGTCTAACAATCACCTTTAAAGAAATTGTCCCCTTGCTTTTCTGAAGAAATACAGTGTTTCTGATAATGGGCTCAGTATCTTCTTACTAGTCTTCTCTAGTCTAAAGTGCCATGGATTTAACTCCTAGTCTGCAACTTCCAGAAACTCAGGAAGCATCAGCAGCTTGAACTGAAGCAAAGAAAGACTTAGTTGGTTTTTACCAGATTTGATCCGCCACTATGGATGCAGATATTTTGGTCCAGATTCAGCTATTTTTTTCTGCAAAAGAAGTTGCAAATACTCACAGCAAGAAACCATTGCCTCTGAAAGAAAGTTTAAATAAACCAGATCTACCATTTTCCTCCTCCCCCTGCCACACACAAACACACACACAGAGAACAGTTCCTGTAAGTGGGACTTTGCAGATGCTTTTGTCGTGTTGTGAAAAAAAGATTTCTCGTTCTTGCACAACCACATTGGTTTTCAAAAGTTCTTTATGCAAGACTGACCTTAGGGAAAATGGCACCCTGGGAGACCTTGTCTTTTGGCATTCCCAGTCCCTGATACCTCCCCATTGCCTTGAGCTCCCTTCTGTGGCCTCACACCCCAGGCCTGCCCCATTCCTTACCTCTTGACCACGGTTCCCTGGGCAATCATCAGTGTTGTCCACTATAAGGCCAAATCTGTCTTTATGCCACAACAAAGCAGATTTGAAATAAGACTTGTGCCATCAACCCATTATAGCAGTCTGTCTTCTCACTGTGTTCGTAGCAGTCACTTGCCTTTTTATTGATCCCAAATCATGAACATACCAAAAAAATAAATATTGGCAGCTCAGTGTCTTATTTCAAGATTGAAAAGAGGGGTGGGGGGAAGGAGAGGGAACCCCAATAATTGGGAAATATCTTTAGTTTAAAAGACATTTAATCTTTACCTAGACACTTTTATCAGGCTAAATATGCTTTTATACTTATTTTAAAAATGTTTATTTGTAATTTAAATATTGTAATGCCACCACAAAACAGTCTGTTTTTGTACTATGGATATCTTTAATTTGTATTATCTTGAGAGAGATTGTTACAGTTGCTTTAATTCCAGGCACTAACCTCATGTTGTACCTAATATATTTTTTTCTTTCAGTTGTAGCAAGTCTAATCATTCTACATCTGTCTGGGGCAACAAAAAAAGGAACAGGTAAGTTGTGTTATTTATGGGGTATAGTCTCAATTTCTGGACACCTGTTTAGATATTTAAATATTTCATAGTGTACTTGTATGCATTTTTGCATCAATAAAGTGAACTGATGATAATTCAAATAAAAATATTTTATAAATTTGCAGATTGCAAAATCAGGCACTGGGTCATCTAATGCTATGGGAGGTTATTCTGAGTAAGGACTAGCGTTTGTCAATTAATCATAGTTAACTCACACAATTAACTCAAAGTGAATCACAATTACAAAAAATGTTTTTCTACATTTTTCAAATATATTGATTTAAGTTAGAACACTGAATACAAAGTGTACCAGTACTCACTTTATATTATCAGAGGGGTAGCCGTGTTAGTCTGTATCCACAAAAACAACAAGGAATCCAATAAATGGATACAAATCAGACATCAGGAATAATAACTTACAAAAGCAAGTAGGAGAATACTTCAATCTCCCTGGACACACAATAACAGATTTAAAGGTAGCCATCCTGCAGCAAAAAAACTTCAGGACCAGACTTCAAAGAGAAACTGCAGAGTTACAATTCATTTTCAAATTTGACACCATTAATTTGGGCTTGACTAGGGATTGGGAGTGGCTGGCCCACTACACAAGCAATTTCCCCCCTCTTGGTATTGACATCCCCTCATCAATTATTGGGAGTGGACCACATCCATCCTGACTGAATTGGCCTTGTTAGTACTGGTTCTCCACTTGTAAGGTAACTCCCTTCTCTTCAAGTGCCAGTATATTTATGCCTGTATCTGTAATTTTCACTCCATGCATCTGAAGAAATGTTTTTTTAGCCACAAAAGCTTATGCCCAAATACATCTGTTAGTCTTTATGGTGCCACTTTATATTATGTTCATTACAAATATTTGCACTGTAAAAATGATAAACAAAAGAAATAGTATTTTTCAATTCATCTCATACAAATACTATAGTGCAATCTCTTCATCGTGAAAGTGCAATTTACAAACATAGATTTTTTTTACTGCATCCAAAAGCAAAAATATGTAAAACTTTAGAGCCTACAATTCACTCAGTCCTACTTCTTGTTTAGCCAATTGCTCAGACAAACAAGTTTGTTTACATTTGCAGGAGATAATTCGGCACACTTTTTGTTTACAATCTCACCTGAAAATGAAAACAGATGTTAGCATGGCACTTTTATAGCAGGCATTGCAAGGTATTTACGTGCCAGGTATGGTAAACTTTTGTATGCCTCTTCATGCTTTAGTCACCCTTCCAGAGGACATGCTTCCATGCTGATGCTTGTTAAAAAAATGTGTTAATTAAATTTGTGACTGGACTCCTTGAGGGAGAATTGTATGTCTCCCGCTCTGTGTTTTACCAACATTATACCATATATTTAATGTTATAGCAGTCTCGAATGATGACTTAGCATATATTCATTTTAAGAACACTTTCACTGCGGATTTGACAAAATGCAAAGAAAGTACCAATGTGAGATTTCTAAAGATCTAAGAATCTGAAGTGTCTTCCAAAATCTGATCAAGACGAGGTGTGGAGCATGCTTTCATAAGTCTTAAAAGAGCACCACTCTATTGCAGAAACTACAAAACCCGAACCACCAAAAAAGAAAATCAACCTTCTGCCGGTGGTGTCTGTCTGAGATGATGAGAATGAACATGCATTGGTCTGCACTGCTTTGGATAGTTATAAAGCAGAACCTATCATCAGCATGGACATGTCCTCTGGAATGGTGGCTGAAGTATGAAGGGACATATGAATCTTTAGTGCATCTGGCATGTAAATATCTTCCAACGCCAGCTACAACAGTGCCATGTGAACACCAGTTCTCATTTTCAGGAGACAGCATAAATAAGAAACGGGCAGCATTATCTCCTGCAAATGTAATCAAACTTGTTTGTCTGAGTGACTGGCTGAATCAGAAGTAGGCCTGAGTGGACTTGTTGGCTCTAAAGTTTTTACATTGTTTTATTTTTGAATGCAGTTATTTTGTGTACATAATTCTACATTAGCAAGTTCAACTTTCATGATCAAGATATTACACTGCCTTACTTATATTAGATGAATTGAAAAATACTGTTTCTTTTGTTTTTACAGTGCAAATATTTATAATAAATAGACTTTGTATTGTGTTTAATTGAAATCAATATATTTGAAAATGTGGAAAACATCCAAAAATATTTACATAAATAGTATTCTATTATTGTTTAACAATGCAATTAATGATGATTAATTTTTTTAATTGTTTGACAGCCTAGTAAGGACTATCCATTCAAGTCCTGGAACGCAAACCTGTTCCCACTGAAGTCAATGGTCAAACTCCCATTGGCTTCAATATAGGCAGGTTTAGGTCCTTAATAGGAACTTATTATCTTAAGTAGTTATAAGGGTACTAAATATTTTGTGTGATGTGATTTTTCCCCTTTTTCCCCCACCCTCATTTTAAAGAAAAGCAAACCACTTCAGAAGTGCAGAAACCAGTGCAGTGTGGAACTTGGACAAAATATGCAGAAGGAGGCATCTTCACTTCTCCCAATTACCCCAACAAGTATCCTCCTGACAGAGAGTGTGTCTACATTATAGAAGGTGACCAGCAAGTGACTCTCATTTTTCTGAGATTAACTAGGTTTTTCACAAATAATGTCTTTCATTTCATATGTGTCCTGGGAATTTGTGTATGATAATTCTAAACATTGGAAAATATGTTTTGATAGTTTGTCCAAATGGGAGATAAGATTTAGAGAAGCAAGTCCTTGACATCTTAAATGATTGCTTTGTGGGAAAGGTACTTGTAGTGCACACTAGTGGAGTCTTGACTAAATCTGAAGTAACACACGGTTATCCATGATAACTCACTAGTGAACAGTGACTACAATTTAATTATGTAAACTCACTTGGGGAACTGACTCTATCTAAAATCAGTACCATAACATTAAAAGACCCTAGAATAAAAAGAGATTAAAATCCTTTGACTCATCATGGCAGCTTCTTAAACATACAATAACTGAATCATAGAAGGTATGCATAAAAAGAGAAGCAAGAAGGCAAGATTCAAAACCAACCCAATGCAGCTGAACAAAAAGGTATGTGTGTGAAAGGAGCTTATTCAACCCAAACAGGTTCCTGTAATTAAAAAAGAATTTATACTAAAAATAAAATGATTCCAATAAAAAGGACTATGTGCTATGGCAGGTAATGTGGGATATAGAAGAATGAATAGCCAAAGGTATCAAAACAACTAAGAAATTAAGAGTACGTCTACACTACGGGATAATTCCGAATTACATTAAACCGGTTTTATAAAACAGATATTATAAATTCGATGTCACGCGGCCACACTAGGCACAGTAATTCGGCAGTGTGCGTCCATGGTCCGAGGTAGCTGTCGATCTTCGAGGTTTCACATGTGGGTAGCTTTCCATAGCTATCCCCATAGTGTCCCACGTCCACCCTGCCCCTTGGAATTACGGTGAATCAGCGCGAGGGTTCTGGTAAATCCATCAGTCATATCCTCCCCGGAAAACAACAGCGACAAATCCTAATTGCGCCCTTTTCCCTGATTGCCCTGGCAGAACCCATAAGCACGAAATCACAGGAGCCCGTTCAGCTTTTTTTTTTTTTAGCAGCCACCCAACATATGTTACTGGATGCCGTGGACAAGAGCGATACTCATACGGCTACATACACACCATCAGATTGCTTTGCATGATAGCAGAGAGGTCCCAATCGTTCTGTACACTCTATGGAGTAAACTGGCAGAATGAGATCTCTCCTCTCTGTACGGTCTACGTCATCATGATGCCGCCTGGCTGAATCGGCCAGGGCTCAAAAGCAAAACTGGAAGATCCCCGATTCCAATCCTCTTTAGTTTCTAAAATAGAGTAGCCTGCCTAAGAATTTGAGCAAGTGTTACTAGAGACAGTGATCAGAGAGCACAGCTGCTCATTCAGTAGCACAGGGGGTCCCCTGCAATCAACCCCACCCGTGCTTTCTCTCCTCCCGCCAAACCATTCCTGGGTCTAACCGGGCAGGTCCTGCCCATGTGTGCCATGAAGAATAAGAATGCAGGAAAAGAAACACTGAGTTTTTAGTGACATAAAATGAGGGGAGGCGCAGCCTCCCGTGCTATGAAGTCCAGGCAGTACACAGAATCTTTTTCTTTACACATGAAGGGAGGCCTGATGAAGCTCAGTCCCCAGTTGCCTATGATGAAGATGTGTTACCAGCCGTTTCGTACCATCTCACCTGGAGTGGACCAGGTCATTCCTGTTTTAGACCAGCGCTCCCCCCGCCACCTAATCTCAGCCAACATTAGCGTTTTATGTGACAATATCAAGCCCTGGAGCACTCGTTCAAATAAGACCATTACCAGTCCTACGCCAAAGCCGTCGCCAGCCGGAGAGGGAGAGGAGGATAATACGCGTCTTCACTGCTGCAGCATAACGTCTACCAGCATAGCATGCCATAGACAAAGGGTGAATTGAAAGAAGGAAATATTCTTCCCTTCTTTACTGGTGGTGGGGGGGAGAGTAAACTGGAGGAAGCTACCATGAACCACGCAAGACAAATGTTGGAACCTACAGGCAATGGGACTCATACCAAGAATGCAAATACGTTTCGGAGACTGCTGTGGACGGGGATAGCTGGATTCCCAGTACCCCCTCCCTCCAATGAGCGTGCCATGTATGCTTCCCGTTTAAGTCTTGTCACACAAGCTACGTGTAGCCTTGCGAATTTTTCCAAAATCCTGGCATTTTGGCCTCCGTAAGAGCGCTCTGATAGAACAGGCTTTTGTCCCTCCCCATACAGCGAATCAGATCCCAGATCTCCTTACGGTCCATTCGGAGCTCTTTTTGATTGGGACTTCATGACATCGCCACCCGTACTGATCAGAGCCTCATGCTGGCAACAGAAATAGAATGCAAGAATTCGCAGGGGCATTTCCTGTTTACCTGCCCACTGCATCCGAGTTCAGATTGCTGTCCAGAGCGGTCAGTGGTGCACTGTGGGATACCGCCCAGAGGCCAATAACATCGATTTACGGCCACACTAACCCTAATCCGATATGTTTATATCGATTTTAACGCTACTCCTCTCGTCAGGGAGGAGTACAGAAATCGATTTAAAGAGCCCTTTATATCGATATAAAGAGTGTTATAGTGTGGACGGGTACAGCGTTAAATTGATTTAACACTGTTTAAATCGATTTAAACACGTAGTGTAGACCAGGCCTAAGTAAGTACATTAGGAGCAGGACGTTTCAAAGAAAGCAATTAAGGACATTACACACAAGCTACATGATTTCTTTCCTTTGCAGTAAAGATTGATGGACATTGAGGAGATACTTGAAAAGATGAGGTCTGGGAAGGTAATAAAGATTCAGATACTGTCAGTTTACAGGTAGGTGCAGGAACAGACTGATAAGTCATAAAGACCAGATACAATTCCTGTAAGAGCTGGGAAGGCAATCAGGTGCTACAGTGATGATGGTCCTATGACTGTCTAGATAGATAGAAACATTAGGTAAGAATGAAGTAACTGAGGACCAGATACATAAATGTACTTAGATGCAGATAGGTGTCTAATGGGATTTTCAAAACCACCTAGGATATCATTGATTTCAATGGGTTAGGCACCTGTCTGCATATTTAGGGACCTCCATACTTTTAAAAATTTGGCCCAGTGTTGCTAACAGTATGCTATCTTATAAACATCTGCTGCCATCCCAGAAGACTGAAGGACAGCAAATGTTGTATCAGTCTTTTTATTTTTGAAAAATAAGTGAGACAAGGTCCGGGAGGTAATATCTTTTATTGGCCCAGCTCCTGTTGGTGCAAGAGACAAGCTTTCATAGAACTTTTCTTAAACCAGGCGGTAGAGAGGATCTTGGGAGCTCTAGACTACTGAGCTTTACTTTACCAGGCAAATTGATTAAAACAAGAATTAGAGAGAATTATAAAATGCGAAGATGAATATGATATGGGGACAAACAAGCATGACTTCTGTAAAAAAAAAACTGGGCTTCTCTAATAAGCTGGAATTCTTTCTGCTCAAGAATCTGTTAAGGAAACTAATTAGTCATGAAGTAACAGGTTAAATTCTGTCATAGATTAGAAACTGGCTAAGAGAAAAACACAAGAGTAGGTCAGTTTTGAATATGTAAAAGGTTATTTCACTTCTTTCCATTTCTGTGGTACTTATGCTCCTAGAATCTGAGCTTCTTGCATACATTAATGTATGCATCCTCACAACATCCTTTTGAGGTTTCTTATCCCCATTGAACTGGAGAAGAATGGAGGCACAGTGCCATTTCTCAGTTACAGAGGAAGCTTGTGGAAGAGGTGAGAACAAAGCTCTAGTAAAGCCTTACCACAAGACTATCTTTTCTCTGAATAATGGGGTACCCAAAGGATCGGCTATTATTGTTTGAATATATTCACAAATGATCTGGAAAATGGGAGTGGACAGTGCTGAGACAAAATATGCAGTTGACGTAAAATGATTTAGCTGCAGAAGTCTGTGCAGAATTTGCAAAGCATGTAACTAAGATAGGAAAATAGGTTGCAAGATGTAGATGAAGTTCTATATTGACAGATACAGTGCAATGTACAGTGTAAGGAATAATTTGAACTTGTATACGTTACTGGGTTCTAAATTAGCTGTAGCTACCTAACAAAACAAAGCACAAACCTAGGTGTCCTTGTATACAGCACACTTAAGTTCTCTGCTTAATGCATAACTGCTGTCTGTTTGTTTGTTTTTAAACAAACAAACAAAAACCTGAATATTAGGATATACATGGAATGAGATGGGGGTAGGCGGAATTGCTGAAGCCTTATGATGACATTATGGAATGTGATAGTAAGCTCTTCCCTTTAATGCTGTGGTCAGTCCTGGTCTCGCTCTCTCTCTTCCTCTTAAAAATAAATAGAGGCAGGACATGAACAGGTCAAATGGTGGGCACCACAATAACTACAGGAGCAGAAAGACTTCCATAATAAGAGAAACTGAAAAAAATTGCAATTGCTTACAGAAGAGACAAATGGGGACAGGATAGCACTCTATAAAATAATGGCGCAGCACAGAAAAAGTAAATTGTGTGTTCCTTTTTTATTTTTTCTACAAGACATAAGTATGACCGTCAATGAAACTGAAAGAATATTTTTAAATATTATATTACGCAGTGGAACTCCTTGTCACAAAATATTGAGGTTGAGGGTTTTCAAAACAAAGATTAGACATTGATATGGATAAGAACATTTAAAGTTACATACAGTACACATTAGAGACAAGGTGTGAGTGAGGTAATATCTTTTAATTTTGTCTCTGTAATATCCCGGGACCAGTATGGTTACAAAAACGCTGCATATAAGGAGAAATTTTGTTTTAAAGGAACAAATGGCTGATAAACTTGGTAATGCCATTTAACCCACATCATGCAGATGACACTGTCTAGTCTGTGGAAATCTCTCTACAGCTTATAAATAGGACATAGTATTGTAGAATTCCTATACAAGATCCATCTAATTTGGTATCTTGTCTCCAACAGCAGCAACTACCAGAAACTTCAGACAACAGTGCTAGAATCCCTATAACGAATAGTAAGGAATAAAGTGCACACAGGGGAAAGTTCAAGCTAATCTCTATCTCTGTGGATGGTTTATGCCTTTGTTTTCAAAGCCCTTATATGCCTTATACATTGTTATCCTATCTTATGTAACTTGTGACAATGAGTTTCACAGAATAATATATTTAAATGTATTCTTTCAATTCTGGTATAATATTAATATAATAAATAATACATAAAAATATAATAGGGCAATAAAAACAAAAACATAAATCCTGAAGTCTCCACTGAAGCAAAATTTCCACTGACTTTAATGGGACTGAGTAAGAATTTCAGAATTTGTCCTGTTGTACTGAAATGGTATTTCATTTTGCTATAAAAGAGTTTCAGAATATTGTAGCTTATCTTAAATGTATGCCATTCTTTTAGCATTTTAAAATTGCTTTAATAAAGAATAGATGTCCACAATAGGTGCCAAAAGTACCTAAATGGGGGGAAGGGATTTCCATTAGCAACCAGTTCTTTAATTTAGCCTTCAAAGACGTAACAACATCCAACAGTTGGAAGCTGAAACTACACACGTTTAGACTAGAAATAAGATGTAATTATTTTAAGGGTCAGGGTAATTAACCATTGGATCAACAAGGGATGTGGTGGTTTCTTCATCACTAGAAAACTTGATTTAAAGATTGGATGTTTTTTAAAAGAGATTACAGGCTCAGTGCAGGAATTCCTGCATGAGGTTCTATGACCTGTTATGGAGGTCAGACTAGAAGATCAGACCAGTCCCATTTGGCCATAAAATCTATTAATATGGATGTGGTCTTGCCTTCTTTAGTGGACTAAAAAAGTTCAGTGTGCTTAATTTCATATTGGGACAGATCCTGCACATGCATCACACATGCACAACTCCTGTTGGACAAAATTCACTACTGGCATATTCAGGAATAACTCCAGTAACTGCACTTACTTTTGCCAGCAATGAATTTGTCCCATTGATTTCAACAGGAATTGTGAACGTGGTGCATCTTCAAGAACTAAATCCTTTACTTGTGTCAAATATATTCTGAGAATGACACAGCCAAACATTTTGTGCTAGAAGTGTAGAATATTACTTGCATATTTAGATCACTTCAATCATTATTCTCTAATTAAATGTGTAGTTATAAATATAAGGCGGGAGTGCCTGGGACCTTTTTTATTAATTTGAGAAGAGTTGTCAATTAAACCTTCCTATATATATTTTTGGCCTTGATATTTCCTGCATGTGTCATTTATTATCAATAGAAAACTAATGGTAGATCAGTTGAAGGCCATCCAAAGATCATTAACTTTCTTGTATATTCTTTTTCTATATATAAATCATGTAGGGCTGTCATATTTCACTATACTAAAAAAACAGTCTAGTTGAGTAACAATATTCGTACATTTACATAGTATATTTCATGGAGTTTCATGTTTTCATAATTTATTTTCCAAAAGAAGTAAAAGATCTGAACAACTGGAGATACCAAGGATTAAGCAAATCCATTAGTCCTGCAGCAATTCACATTTCTGAGGGGTAGCTGTTTAGATCATTCCAGACAATCTGCTAAATGAAACAGATTTTTTTCTTAGCTTTAGCTGTCACTTACGTAGACTTACAGGCTGCTCAGAATTAAAACCGTAATTGTGTGTGTTTTGCTCCAACTGTTAGAACTAGTTAGCAACCAATGTCTTTTTTTTTCTCCAGCAAATGTAAAATCTAAAGACAGCACTTGTGTAAGCTAATTAAATTAAAGAGATGATAAGACATGCAAGCATTAAGCAGTCTTTCCATGGTATTAAAAGTCTCAGAAGAAAGATAATTAGAAGCTTAATAAAGAAGATTTTTAAGATTTGATGAGACATCAGCAGTGTTTTTACTCACATCTTTTGTCTAAACTGTAACTATAGGCAAAATTCCTATGGTCATCAATGGACTTTAATCATGAGTGAGGATTCCAAGATTGACCCTCCCAGTAATTAGTACATTTTCCTGTACATTGTGAAGGAAAGTGATCATCTAATAGTTGTGGTGGGCCTACTCGAGAGCAGAACTGTGTTGCTGTGCAGTAAACTAGGGCACAGGAAGGGCTTCCTAGAAAACCTGCTTGCTACAAGCAAAGAGGAAGTTTTGTAGAACTCATACTCTTGTGTTTTGCCCTTCACTATTTAACCAGAAGTAATTATTTGAGCTGCGGCTTTTTCAATCATCTATAGCTATTTTCAGGAACGTTGGATTACTTTGTTGCTCAGACGGGATGTAGTCAGCCTGAAACTTTGATCTTTAACTCTAAGCACAGTATCCAAAAAAAGATGATGAATTTAAAAGCAAAATATAATATGGTCTGAAACAGTTAAGGGCCAAATTGTTGTTGACCTATGCATGGCAGAACAGGAGAATGGAGTAGGGTCTGGGACCCCTTCCTCACTTGGCATATCCCCTGAATTAGGGATAATCACAGTCCTTACAGTTTGGGGACCACAAAGTGCTGCATCCCAAATAGAGAGGGTGAGGGCGAAAGCTCTCTCCTCCTCTGTATTGGGCTATCTCGTAGGCTAGGCATAATAGGAGTAGTAGATATTCCATCTTTAGATCAGCTGGTGCATGTTCTGTACACAAGGGAACTCAGGGCAAGCACAATCCCTCCCTGAACACCCTAGGAGGCAATGGGACCCTGTGCAACCTCTACTCAGAGCTACATACTCAGATAGGCAAAACAATCTCAACTCGGTTTAAAAATAAATATACGGAGAGGAAAATAAACAGTAGCAATATTCAAATCCTAAAACCAATATTGATCTAAGATTCAGAATGCTGTTGTACAGAATGAACTAAATTTTGCACTCCTTAGTCAATCAGAGCTCTCACTAATGCCAACGGGAGTTTTAAAGGAGTCAGGACTGCAGGCCTGATTCTCGCCTACCTTTTACACCACTCTGGCAGTGTAATTTACTTATCAATGACAAAGTGATATAAAAAGGTCTTGGTGTAAGTCAGAATCCTCCCTGCAGTGTTTCTCACAATGTGTTTAATAATCCTTGGAAATCAAGCAATGTTTGGTCAAGCATTTGTTTGACTATGAATTATCACCGGCAAGATTTCTCGTAGGATGTATTGGCGTGATGGAGAAAAGGTTTTCTAACATAGGCAGTTTAATTAAAAACAAACAATACATAAAATTAATGTCATGCTCCCAGAAGCAAAAGCAAAGCGCCCACATAGAGCCAGATCCTTGTCTTCAGTGGCAGTGCCAATTAAGGAAATGTGGCTATGCATGCAGAAAGCTCTGTGCAACTTGAACAAAGGTGTCAGAATCTGGCCCTACCTGAATTAACAATTCATTGTCAGTTTTTGAAATAAATTGCAAGAAGTTTGATAGTATTACATATGAATAACATGGATAAAAGATGTTCAGGTCATCAGCGACCATTTTTATTAGGATCTAAAGGCACACAGTCAACTTAAAAATGCGAGGGCCTGATCCTGCAGTCCATAAACAAATTGAGAGTTGGTCTCTAAATATCTCTTTAAATCCAACATTAACATGCAAAATATGATCCCAGTTTTTCAAGGTGCTGATTCCTCTCAGATGCTCTAGCATAACAGTTAGTTAACAAAAAAGTTTAAACAAAATTAATCAATGATATTTTCAAGTTATTCTGTTCATCGCTGTAATTGAAAAGATCTTTCTTTGAACCTTATTCATAGTAGATTAATAAAACATTCTTTACAAACTGTAGATTAAAACATGATTTTGTTTCAGTTTCATAGCCTTTGTCATATTCACAGATTATTTTCATTTCCAGGAACTGTGAACGTGGTTCATTTCTATGTAAAGATATAGATCTACCCCTCTTGTTTACTGCACAGGGGTAACAGGATGAAAAAAGTGTGTGTGTGTGTATCTATAGTTCATAGTTTCCTGACTCTAAATGTCAAATTTGAGGGTAGATTATTTAAAAGTTGAAAGAAAACTTATTTCACAGTAAATATGAAGCACATATTTAAATGAAAAATTTAAAAGTCAGTATATTTCACCATAAAGAATTTCTCCTTTAACTTTAATCTGCATACAAATTTTTTCTCAGATTCTCATATAATTAAGTTCTCATACATTTGTGCTATATTTTTTCCTATCGCTGTGCCTCTCCTTTATGAATAGAATAGTGTCGCAAATCACAAGTGATTCTTATTGAATATTGTACCAGTTTTATTGTTCCTTAATATGCAGTAATTTAGTATATTGCAATTAGTCTGCTTTCTGAAGTCTTTCTCAAAACCTCTCTTTTCTAATGACTAAAAAGTTGTGTATTTTTTAGGTTTTGTTTGCCGAACTGTTTTCTAACATTTTCTTGTCACTCTACCATGAACCCTTCCCAGGGAAAAAAGGGTAAAAGATACATCAGGATCAGAATACTGTCTGTATTTAGTTCCCATACTCAAATTATGTACTAGGCCCACAATTTGGCTTTAAAGTTCTGATTGTGAAAAGCATGGTTATTCCTGCAAATATCCTTTTGACTTCAATGAGAGTTTTATCTATGTGTAGAATCCAGGACATGACCCAATAAGAGGAATGTAATAAAATTGTCTCAGAAAATGCCTGATAGTAGAGGGTTCTCTAATCTAACAGAGGCGTAGTAAGATCCAGTAGTTGGAAATCAAAGCTGGAGAAATTCAAATTGAAAATAAGACACAATTTTTTTAACTGTGAGAGTAATTAACAATCTGGAAAACTCAACTAGATAGATTCTCCATTACTTGCAATCTTTGATTTTAAAAAGTCTTTCTGAAAGAGATGCTGTAGTTCAACCACAATCTATTGGATTTCATGGGCAAATTACCGGGTGAAATTCTCTTGTCTTTGTATACAGGAGGTCAGACTAGATGATGAAAATGATCCGTATTGGCCATAAAAAGCTATGAATTTAATATTTCTTTAATAGTCAATCCTTTGATTAAATGATCATTTAAAAGTATCTTCAGGGTTTCCAGTAGCATATTGTTTGATCTTTAGTTAAGGTAACTAATTTTGCTTGCTCTTTGGGTGGCTTCATAAATGATGTGTCCCTGTATTTAATGTTACGTATCAAATAAGATGGTAAAATTATTTAAGGGCAAATTTTGTTGTAGGATTTATACACAGGCTTCTCATTGATCCCAGTGCATCTGGGGACAGAATTTTGTCTTTAGTGTTATACTCTAGTTCTGGAAAAGGAATTCCTCATCTTCATAAGAACTGGGAAAAAAAGGAGATCTTCCTTAAGGTGTGTGAAGAGAGATTTTCACACATTAATTTGATTCCTTCAGAACTTCTCTGTGAAACAACTATTGCCAAGTCATCTTTTGTTTTTCGATGTAGATGGTTTTCTTAGCTTATTTAAAAAATAGTGTTGGAAATGCTTTTTCATAGGAAAAGAATAGGCATGTAAGTTAATGTAGTGAAATTTTAGTTAGGCTACTGAAGATGTCATAATTTTCAGATACTGACTAGAACCAGTGATTTAAGAAAAAAGGGTAATAGTATATAGAAAAATTTGCACATTCTAGTTTATCAAAATTCTGAAAGTAAAAAATATTAGCAATTTTTTAACTGCACAAATTTTGTTTTCTTTCCCCCTCTAGCTGCCCCTAGACAATGTATTGAGCTACATTTTGATGAAAAATATTCTGTAGAGCCTTCTTGGGAGTGTAAATTTGATCACATTGAAGTGCGAGATGGACCTTTTGGCTTTTCCCCAATCATTGGACGTTTCTGTGGACAGCAAAATCCACCTATAATAAAATCTAGTGGCAGATTCCTGTGGATTAAATTTTTTGCTGATGGTGAGCTGGAATCTATGGGTTTTTCTGCTCGATATAATTTCACACCTGGTGAGTACAAAGTGTTACACTTTTGGCAAAAGGTTTGATATTTACAGCTTGCTTTGGTGGTAATGTAGAATTGTGACACACTTCAATATTTTTAATGGGAATATATTTTTATCTCAAAAAATATGTATTTTTTTATTTAAACTCCTAATGCCCAGTTGGTTTATCCATTTTGCACAACACACACAGCTTTTTTCACAAAATTTATTTTTCAGTACTTTTTTATGCTAGCTGGACATCTTGATCTGAAGAACTTGTATAATTGTAAAACACATTTTCAACAGAATTCTATTATAGGAAATCATTTAAAATCCTTTATGAAGAAGTATATGGTTTATATTTGAACATTACGCTGTGTAGTTTTTCCTTCAAAGTGATCAGCAGTTAAAAAGTATTTTAATAAAAAAAGGAATTGTCAGAAAATTATATCACTGCTTTTTCACTCTGCTTTATTAGAGAGGTACTGCTCTATATCTCTGCTTATAAGGGGAGATAACTGGAAAACTGCTGCATGCATTCCAAAAGGAAGTTTAAGATCCAGAGCATAAAGTGTTCAGCTAACTGTTCCAGTGAAAGATATTTCCAAATCTCATTTACAGCTGTACAATTACACTTTCTTTGTCAATTTGTCTGTTTAATTTATTAAAGTAAAATCAAGATTTCTAGTCATCAGGGCTGACACTTCCATTTAGGCGATCTAGGCAGTCGCCTAGGGCACCAGGATTTGGAAGGGCGGCAGACTGCTCCGGTGGATCTCCTGCAGGCATGCCTGCAGAGGGTCCGCTGGTCCCGCGGCTCTGGTGGACCTCCCGCAGGCGTGCACCGGAGCTGCGGGACCAGCGGACCGTCCACAGGAATGCCTGCAGGAGGTCCACCGGAGCCGCAGGACCGGCGAGCTGGCCCTGCGCCTAGGGCACCAAAAACCCTGGCACCGCTCCTGCTAGTCATACTTCCAGTTAAATGTTGCCTCAGATCATTACAATAAAAAAAATTATTTATTTTATTTTTTGGCTTCAGTAGCACCGCATTGCAGTCTTTAGGATTTCATGGCATTCTATAGGGTCTATGACATATGGAGCAATGACTCATATTTTAATATATCTTGATCAGAGAGTTTGTACTTTGACAAAATTACATAAATAATTATGTCAATTTTGTAACCAATGATTCAGTTAAATTGTATTGTGTACAGCAATATTCTTTTAGAACATGAGCAAAAATCAGTCAGACACAAATTCTGCTTGCTTCCTTATTCCAGTGGTACCACAGAAGTTAATAGGACTACCTGTGTGTAACTAAAGCAAGCAGGAGTTAACCTCAAAGGGCTCTACACAGCTTTATTTATCTGAAACAAGTACAAGAGATTACATAAAATTAACAACTGGATTTCCACTAGATATTAAGCTGAAGGATATTGTCTCTTGAAGGGGAAAGTGTACCTATAGGACATGCATTTCACATACACAATAGCAGGACTACTTATTGATGTCTGCGGGAAATTCTTCAGTAAGCTGGTGGGCATATACAGCCATTTGTTTATAGAAAAACAATTGTGAATGGACAGAACAATATTCCTTGAGTGAAATTTTACTGAAGAGCCACACGCGCTTATCTCTAAAAATTGGATTAGCTGTGATCTGTCAGTAACAGAGGTTGTGTGGGCTTTTACAATATTTCCTCACCTCCCTGCCTCAGAAAAAGTACTTAATACTAGATCTCCATATCCCTCATATTTCAAAGGACCTATGGTGCTTTGGTTGAAAGGGATGGAGTTAGCACAATCCACAACTTATTCCATCTAAAAACTTCCCAACTGAAAAAAAAAAATTCAAGTACCATGTTCTATTCCTCATTCCTATTCCACTGATGCGAGTTTTTTTCTGAGTAAAAATCAATGTCAGTAAATTGCTGTAGCAGCATAAAGTACTCCAGACTTCAGGTGGAATAACTCTTTTTTTGATAGCCTCCTATATGAGCACTTTGAAAAAATAAGTGAGTCTAAGAATACAGGCCATAAATAAAAGTACAATTCATCTGGACACAATTCAGAGTAGTGTTGTCATCTTCCTTACCTTTGATTTGTGTATTGTGAAGGTTAGGGATAGTTAGATCCATAGTCAGTTATAACTTAAAGAGTTGGATGTAGGGGATCCCACTCATGTTGTCTTTATCTAGGAGGACATCTCTGAATTTTATATATATATATAAAAAAAAAAAATTCCCCTCTCATCTCTATGGGTGGTATGTGTCTTCCTCAACCTCGGGTCCTCTACCAGAGGCCTGGGACTTTGAGGGTTCTGCACAGTATCTTAGCTGTTCCTAGCACTGCACTCTTCTGGACAGAGAGCTCTGATGTTGTTCCTGGGATCTGTTGGAGCCACTCACCCAGCTTAGGATCACAGCCCCAAGTTCTCCGTACCACCCTGGGACCACTTTGGCCTTCACTTTTCCAACATCCTCTTCTAGTTCCTCTTTCAGGCCCTGGTACTCTCCAGCTTCTCATATTCCTGCTTCCTGATTGTTGCTGTCACTTGGCACTGCTATATCTATCACCACCGCTGTCTTCTGCTCCTTGTCTATTACCACGATGTCGGTTGATTGGCCAGTACCTGCCTGTCCGGCTTGGATCTGGAAGTCCCAGAATCTTAGCCCTGCTATTTCTCCACAACCTTCTGTGGAATCTCCCATCTGGTCCTTGGGAGGTCTAGCCCATGACCTGTGCAGATGTTCTGTACACAATGCCAGCCACTTGGTTGTGCCGTTCAGTGTATGCTGTTCGTGCCTGCATCTTACATCCTGCCACTATGTGTTGGACTGTTCTCTGAGGCCTCTCTGCACAGTCTGCACCTTGGGTCCTCTAGTGATCGTGAGACCCCTGCTTCAAATGGATCGTTGGTGGCTCAGTGCGCCTGTTCCTGTGCTGCTGTGATCAGTGCCTCAGTGCTGTCTTTTAGTCCAGCTCTTTTCCAGCCCACTGGTAGGATTGTCCAATTGTCAGCCACCTGTTGATGGTACATCCCATGCAGGCTCTTGTCTTGCCATGGCACTTCTTCTGCTGGTCCTTCCTCCCTGTCTGCTGCTGCCTCAGGCATTCTCTCAGCAGCTCATCTCTGGGGCCATCTTCTGATGTACTCCCTGGATGTTCCGGGTTTCGTCCGAGGACAGTGGCTTGACGCTCACCAAGCCCGCGCTCAGCTTCTTCTGGCTGGTTATACCAGTCTCTGGGTGTTGACTTGGGGTGGAAACCTCGCGTGCATTGTGAGGAGCTTCGGGTCTTCACATCGGCAGCTTCCATGTCCTCCTTTGCAGCCAGCTCACGTTCATACCGGCAGGATATCTGATGAACCGGCATGGGCGTATCTGTTGAATAGGCGTGGATCTTGTTCTTCCACTGAGCTGGCTCTTCAGGACCTGTCTATCCTTTGGTGATACTTGGATTGTTGCTGTCTTCCTTGCCTCCTCATCATGGTTTCCATGTGACTGTGGGATGCAAGGTACTTGTAGCTGGTCTGTATGTCTGCTAGGTGGCCCGCGGTAGTTCCACACCATCAGTCTTGACTACCTTCCTCTCTTCACTACCATCCAGCCACACTTCTCCAGTCGGAATGACATCCCGATATCCTCACTGTAGATCCGCGTCAGGTGGATTAGCGAGTCGATGTCTCGTTCATTCTTAGCATACAGCTTGATGTCATCCATGTAGAGGAGGTGGCTGATGGTAGTTCCACTCCTGAACTTGTACCCGTAGCCAGTCCTTGTGATTATCTGGCTGAGGGGTTTAACCTATGCAAAGCAGCAGCGGGGACAGTGCATCACGCTTGTATATGCCGCACTTGATGGCCACTTGTGCAAGCTGCATTGAGTTGACTTCCAGTGTTGTCTTCCATAGTCCCTGAGTTCTTGAGGAAGTCCTTAAGGTTCTGTTGACTTTGTTATAGCGCCAGACATTCACAGATCGACGTGTGCGCATTGAGTCGTAGGCTTTCCTGTAGTCAATCCAGGCTGTGCTAGATTGGTCTGTCTAGATCTTGAGCGATTGCTCTATCTATGAGCAACTGGTGTTGTCCAATGCCCTTCTAAGCTGTTGCATGTACTGGCCCATATGTCCTGTAGCTTGGCGGCTATGATGCCTGATAGGACTTTCCATGTTGTGGGGAGGCAGGTTATTGGTCGGTTCTGTTCCCTTGCAGGGTCCTTTTCAATGATCAGCACTGTCCTTCCTCTTGTGTTAGCCAGTTTTGGGTGGGTAGCCTGCTGCTAGCAGCTGGTTCATCTGTGCTGCATAGGTGTTCAGCACTGCTGTTAGTTTCTTTAGCCAGTAGTTGTGGATCATGTCTGGTCCAGGTGCTTTGTCCAGCTCTTCATGTTCTTGACCCTCTGCTGGATGTTCTTCTACTGTGATGGTGACTGGTTTCTGTTCTGGCAGATGCTTGGCTCTGTTCTCAGGTCTGCAGCCACTTTGCACTGGTGTTATAATTCTCTTTCCCCATATGTTCTTCAGTACTGGTTCAGTTTCTGCTGTGGTGACTCTGCTGTTATTGTGTGTTGCACTGCAGTTGGGGTACACCTTGGATGGTTCTTTGGAGAACATCTCTTACTTTTTGGCCTCTGCTTCTCTAGTGTATTCTCCTAGCCTGGTAAGCCAGTGCTGTGAGCCTTTGTTTAGCAGTCTCTAGGGCTTCAGATGTAGTCAGCCCTTGTATTTTCAGTAGCCGTGTCTATTCCTTAATCTCTACACCCTTCTGTAGTTCCACCAGAGTGACTAACTCTCCTCGAGTCGCCTTGATCCTTATCCTCCAACCTCATTTCCAGAGTGGAACATACTGTTGTTCTTCCTGATCGGTAAGCCAAGCATCTCCAGGATTACATTTAGGCTGTAGCGTATACCAGTTCATTGTTTGAGTTATTGGTAGTAGGGATTGTCATGAGGGCTCTATTGGCAATCTCTAACCTACTATTTGATGGTAACTTCTCCAGCTGAAGCCTTGGTAATCCGGTCTCGAGGATTGACTGTAAGCTAGTTTCTCCGTGATCTTATGCCTCAATATCAGCTGCTGTGGCTCTGCAATGGAGGGGTGGCAAGGTGAAGTTTTCAGCTTCAGATGTGGGCTGGCAACATCCACTGTTCTTCCAGGTCTTCTTGAGTCTTGGGATGTAATGTGAATTGTCTACTCAAGCCTGTGAAGCAGCTTCCTCTTACTATGTTGAAGAAAGTGGGTAACTAGCTGTTTCTCAGTAAGTGTGGATGTAGTCTTTTGTCCATCATAGTCCCTCATTCGTTTCATAATCCCATCTTCCTTAGGTCTACTGTTGTAGTAGCATCCATCAATCCAGGTTCTCTTGTCTCGTCATGAATGGTTTGTTCAGTAGCCCTTATCATCAGATTGTCCCCGGTTCCTCAACATCTGGCGCGGACAATTGGGCGACGTCCGAGCCGGCATGACTCTCCTAGTTCGTGTCACTCTCATATTTGAGGTAGGCAGGTGAAGCGTTAGGGGGTCTTTTGCCCAAGGACCCCTACTGGAAAGTTGGGTACCAACCAGGATTTGAACCCCGGTCTCTCGTATCAAAGGGCGGTCTCCCGTATCAAAGGGCGGCGCTCTTAACCACTACGCTATCCAGTCGTGCTATATATATATATAAAATCTTAGGTGTACCTGATGTTTTTAGCTGGAGGACTGGGACTGAGGAGGGGAAGCAGAGAGAAACTCATCAGTAACACAAGAGAAGTAGTGATGAGGATCATAGGTCCTCTATTACTAACTTGGAGAGGTGATAAGGGTGGGATAGTACTCTGAAACAGGGCTGGCTTCCATGAAAGGTGATTTTCTCCTCTTCCCCACTTCTGATGCTTGTGTGTGAGGGATCAGGGCTGGATTTCTCAAGACCTGCAGCCTGAATATGTGGGTGGAGCGTAGGGGAAGGTAATTGGCAGCCCAGCCATAAAGACTGACAATCCCCAGGGGAGTGTTAAAGAGGAGCAAAGGGAGGAGTGGCTGGCTCATGCGCCTCTGTAAATTGCACACCTGAGCCTTTAATGTCACTGAAATTATACTCATCCTGTGCCATAACTGTCTCTGATACTCACTTTTTTTTTTTTTTTTTTTTACAAAGTAAGGATCAAGGGAAAACTGATAACAAGGCTTGCAAACAAATCAGCAGAAAACAGATTTAAACAGAGAGACACTTGGAAAACATTGATACATAAAGAGATGTAGGGGTTATAATGGACAGCAAATTAGATTGCAGCTTGCTTTGTGGTTTGGTGGCAAATGTAGTAGATGCAATCAGAGCTTTCAATGCAGAGGTTTCACGTGATAATGGGAGACTAAAATTTCTTTTTGCATCTGGATTGCCTCTAGAATGCTGCATTCAGCACTGGGCATCTCAGTACCAAAACAATGCAGACAAATCTGAGGGACATTTAGAGAACTAAACTAAAGGTGATTATAATGGAGGGACTGATTTTATAAAGAAAGATTGAAAGAAAGAAATGTGTATAACTTGGCTAAATAACGACTAAAGAGAAAACACAACTGTTTATAATTACTTGAAAGTTGTGTACATGAGGAGGGAGAGGAATTGTTTAGGTTGTCTAAAGGATGTATAACCACGCCAAAAGGGATTAAGTTAAGAAAAGAGAAATAAGGCTGGATGTCAGAACATACAGTCTTCCTAATGGTAAAATCTATTAGTCTGGGGAAATTATAGAAGCTCTATTAGTTGAGATACTTTAAATCTAGGTTGGATGAAGTACTAGAAAGGAAATGATATAGAACAATTCTGGTGGAGGAATGGATTAATAATTTACTAGTATTGGACCTTTTCTGTCTCTAACTTCTTTGATTCAAGAGAGAGAGCTGCCCAGGAGGTATTTGGAAACCTAAATTTTTGCACACTGACTCTGCTGTATCTATTTAACGTAAAGGTTCCAGTGCAAACTTCAGAAGTCTCTTGTGGATTTTATTCATTAACAACTTTTTTTTGGGGGGGGGGTCTGGCATCTTGTGACAAATGATACCATTGTCATACTATTTAAATGGAACTGTTGCTATTTTCTTCTAATTAGTACTCTGAAATTACAAGTATAATGTAAAACTTTCAGCATGAATAAACTCAGAAATAAACACACTACAAATATGATGGTACACACAAACCTGCCTCTTTCTCACTAATAACTGGGAGAATTATTTCAGATTACTGCATTTTGCAAATGAATCTTTTCTAAGGAACAGTAGTAAAGCAAAATGTGGATTAATGCAATCATATGTACAAACTCCTAGTTTATTTCTTTGTTTTTTACTTTTGAAATTTCAGATATTTGGGCTGAAAAAAATTACACTGCTTTTCTGTTAAATGTTTTATGACTAAATACTTGAGATTACAGAATGCAAGATGGTTATACAAAGGTTGAAGCATTTTGAGACGCGTAAGGTATATTTTTTAAATAAATGTACTCATTGCCCACCCTTTCAATTTTATTTTTTAATTCTCTAGTTGCTTTAGTTTAGGCCTTCATGGAGCTCTGTGAATCTGTGGAGTTCTTCCTAATTCACAAACTAGTGTGTTCACTCTTTATTTATTAATTTTTTTAAAAAAATTTTTAGTTGTTTGCAAAATTTTCATGAAAACCGAATGATAAATGTTGTACTCTATTTTTAGGGCCCTGAGCATTTTGAAGCTGCTGTTGTCTGGCACACTTTGATCTTAAACCATGTTGGCTGGAAAGGTGTCTCAACTTATGCATTGTTTTTGGTGTTTCAACTTGTGCATATGCAAGGGAGGGTCATCCTGTACAGACTATACCCTGTACCCTCTGATTTCCTAAAGGGTGGTATTTTAACATGGTCAGACAATCACTGATTCCTTCCATTTATGGCTTCCGTTGTACTGTCAGAGCCGTTTCCTCCTTCTATACAGTGTACTTTTCTGAAATTCTGTCTGTGTTTGGCTACATCACACAGGCCCATTCTCCAGCCCGACCTTGGAGCTGCTGTGGCTTCACACCGGGTGTGCACACATGCACGTCTTTGGGCTCATCTTGTTTAGAAAACCTTATTACATTAAGACACATTAATAGCATGATGTTAACTGACCTATCATTGTCTGCAATGAACAATTAGTTAGCTAACATCTGTTATAAAACAATGCAATTTCCTCGTATAGACAAAGCCTCTATAGTGTCAGCCTTCCTGACACTATAATATAGTTAATTTCACCAACCTAACCTTCCAACATCTCTGCAGTTTCTCGCCCAGCCCCTCTCCGCCCCCCATCCCACCCCAGTATGGAATTATGGTTCTCACACTGTTCTCTAGGCCAAGGCTAAATACATTGTGGCAGTGACTACAGTGCTAAGACAAGCTCCAGCAAATGTCAAGTTACAGCAAAGTAGTCTTAGGGCTTGGCTACACTCACACTTTACAGCGCTGCAACTTTCGCGCTCAGGGTGTGAAAAAACACCCCCCTGAGCGCTGCAAGATGCAGCGCTGTAAACCGTCAGTGTAATCAGGGCGGCAGCACTGGGAGCACAGCTCCCAGCGCTGCACGCTACACCCGTAAAGGATGTGGTTTACGTGCAGTGCTGGGAGAGCTCTCTCCCAGCACCGCCGCCCTGACCACACTCTCACTTCAAAGTGCTGCCACGGCAGCGCTCCGAAATTCAGAGCTCACACTGTACCTTGGGTGAAATCCTGGTCCCATTGAAGTCAATGGCAAAACTCAATCTTCAGTAGATTTTCACCCTTGTGTGCAGCAGGGGCAGGTTTCTCACCACCACCTGTCACCCCCATTGCTACCGGTATCTTCTAAGCCACCTTAGGTAGTTACTCTATGTAGTCTTCCTCCACACTGATTTTCAAGTTTGTGTATGTGTATATTTCTTTTGGCTTCTTATTTTTAGTTTTCTCTCTCTCTCTCTCTCTCCTAGAACAACCAGAATATTTTTCAATATGGCCACTGTGGAGTTTGTGGATTTTTCACAAGGCAACTCAGTCAGAACTTTAGGAACATCACAACATATAGTTTATTATGGCTTCAGCTCAGCAACTTTGAGTATGTGCACTGCTTAGGTGGCTGTCTCAGAACTGCTCACAGCTCCCCCTAATGCATCTGTCCAGCTAAGCTGGGTCCAGCCCTTAAAGGGAAATCCTGACCACCACTAATTCCAATTCGGTTTCTGGAAAAACAAAGAACCACCACAAAGCCTTTTGAACCTGGATGACTGTCCATCATCCAAAGGTTCACAATGAGTATGAAAATGTGGAAAATGGGTTAAGTGGGACCCAAACATTTTTTTTTGAATGTCAGGGACCACAAACTAGTTCTCATGGGGAGGCGGGGGAATGAATGAATTTTGTTTTAATCTCATTTTGGAAAGGTTTACAGTGCTCTAATGCACAGAAATTCAAATGGTTATAAATAGCATTTTCAGGTTATACATTTGCAGAAGGACAATACACTACTTCAGTGCTATTTAAACCCTGTTTAGAGAGATTAAGAGGTTCATAGACCTTGTGATGGCTTTCCGCAAGGGAGTGAATTTCATTTTGATGAATAAGGCATTTTGTACATGTTGTAATAAAAATCATGATTCACTTGCAGATACTTTTCTCAAAGTTGTGGATGAATCACATACTATTCACTGTGTTCTGTAGTGTTGGCCCATATCGGGAGCAACTGCAGAATCAGGTCCTAAATGTAGACGATGTGTATAGGGCCTGATCCTGAGTGGCCTTTACACAGCCTCATGGCAGCAGACAAAAGCACACAGGAGAAGCCTCCCTTCTCCTTGTGTAAAGGACCTCACAATACAGCAAGTTGCAGCAGTGGTTGAGTGGTGTTCCTGAAAGTGTAAAGGTCTGGAAGAACTATACATTCTCACTGATTTGAGCTAGGTTTACAAATAAAAACATGGGCATGGAAACCACTGTTGAGCTCAAACACTAATATGGTAGATGTTTTAGAAATACCTAAATCAGATAGGGAAGGGCCTCTCATGGATCAGTAACTGAGTATAAGACAGGAAACAAAGGCTAGGAGTAAAATGTCAAGTTTTTACAATGGAGAGAGGTAAATAGCGAGGGTCCCCCAAGGATCCGTACTGAGATCGGGGCAATTCAATATATTCTTAAATGATCTGGAAAAAGGGGTAAGCAGTGAGGTGTCAGTGTGCAGACAATATAAAATTACTCAAGGTTGTTAAGTCCAAAGCTTACTGCAAAGAGTTGCAAAGGAATCTCACAAAACTGAGTGAATAGGCAACAAAATAGCAGGTGAAATTCAGTGTTGGTAAATGCAAAGTAATGCACATTAGAAAACATAATACCAACTATACATAGCTAATTTTGACGCCATCATTTTGTATCAGCACCCAAGAAAGATCTTGGCATCATTGTGGATAGTTTTCTGAAAATATCCACTCAATGTGCAGTGGCAGTCAAAACACCAAATAATGTAAGGAACCATTAGGAAAAGGATAGATAATAAGATAGAAAATATCATAATGCCTCTAAATAAGTGCATGGTACACCCGCACCTTGAACACAATATGCAGTTCTGGTTGCCCTACCTGAAAAAGGTTGTATTAGAATTGGAAAAAGTATAGAGAGAGGCAACAAGTATAATTGGGTTCAAAAATTAATTCTATTAGTTCATGGGGGATAATGCTATCAATGGCTATTAGCCATGACAGTAAGGGGTGTAACCTTATGCTCTGGATGGCTCTAAGCCTCTGATTCCTGGATACTGGGACTGGACATGAAGGGATGGATCACTCAGTAATTGCCTTGTTCTAATCATTCCCTCTGAAGCATCTGGCATCTGCCACTGTTGGAAGACAGGATAGTGGACGAAATGTACAATTGATCTAATTCGATATGACCATTTTTCTCTTAAAATTCTTATGATACCTGACTTTCCCAGAGTTAGGGAGTAGAGTTTAGTTTGGCCTAATATATGGAACCATACTACCATGTTGCTAGGTGTTACTTAAAAGGAATAGTATCCTCGTTCCTCAGATCAACAGTCTGACACTTCAAAAGAGAATAACTCTTGAATGAACTCATAAATACATCTGAAAATACATCTGGTATCATCTTGAAAAACATCCAATTTCTAGAATGAGCCATGTGGGTACAGCAGTGTTCTGTCACTGTTTCAAAATATCATAATACTGTTCACCACATAACTGCTTTCTGCATTTTTGTGTGTGTGTATGAGAGAGAGAGAGATACGGGGGAGGAAGTGGCATCACTTGCATCCTGCTGCATGAGTGTCAGTAAAGTGCATAATAGCTAAATACAGTTTCAAGCTAGAGGTGGGCCTGAACCTAAACCCCAGATTTGAACAGCTCAGGAGCTTGTGGTAAGTTTGATTTGTAAGTCTGAACACACAGCTTAATGTTGTGCATTGCCCATCTCTGTTTTAAAACCTTGTCTCTCCTGTGCTATGTCTTCTCATTGACTCTCATTTTGCCCCTAATGTTTCATGAGCAATTAAGAATGGTTTAGCATCAACTGCATGAGCAGTCTGGGCAGTGTGTTTTTTCAGGCTTCTGAAAACACCTACTTCTTAATGAGTATTTTCAGAGGCTTAACATGTATTAGCATAGTCACTCCCACTCTAGTAATTAGTTATTATCATTCCTGACATTTCCCCTTCCCCTTTTTAAAAGTTACTTTATTTCTTCTAAGACAATAGTTTTAACCTAATGTATATTTGGTTAATAGATTCTGAATACTTTTCAAAGTCACTTAGTCAGTTACAGTTCACATCACTCCCATATCTGGCAAGTTTTTCTTTTTTCTAATAGCCCTTACCAGAACTACTCCAGGATGATTATGTTGTAGTTTCATCCTGGCACTGCTGTAGCGTATGATAAATCTACACTTGGTGATGTGGATGTCTGCAATGATTCTGCTGGAACTCAGGCAATTCTTTTTCCTCCCCCACTTATGTCTTCTTTAAGAAGTTGAGTTTTCACTGTCATGTCCTGTATCAACAGATATCCCAGATGCTGCAAAGACTGCAAATAAGGCTTAACAATTGCCCTTGTACTTCTGACAGTCTATTTTCTACACATAGGATTGTGGCCCTTCTGCAGGAGCAAAGAAGGGTAATATCTCTTGCTCATTTTAAGCTGTTGCACTCAATTTTCTTATGGACTGGTTGTCAGGTTGTCCATTTAGAAGACAGTGGTTTTGTATGCCTGCCAAAGATTTTTTTTTTTTTGTATCTCCTTGTCTGTCTTCCAGTTGTATTTGTAAATCTGGTATTTGCTTAGGTCTGAGTAGCTGAGGTCTTGTGGGACATAAAAGACTTTGTTCCTGTTTCCATTTGCATCTGTTCCTCTGTTGATGTATGTGACAGACACATAATCACCTGCAATATGCTACAAAGATCTTTTTGAATTAAGTTTAGGTATGATTATGTCAGGATTGCATGTAAGCCTTCGAAGTGGAAGATGTGATAGATGTGGGACCTAGGAGTTCAAAAGACTATACAAAAAATGTACCAGACAAGTATGGAGTTTTGGAATAATAAGTGTTAAGTGGATTTTCTGGGGAATCCCTAGGGAGAGGTTAATGCAACTTCCCCAACTCCGGTTATGCAAGTATCCAGCCTTTTGAAACCATGCCCAGAGGAGAGGGTCATTATCTGTTGATTATCTGTTACAGAAGACCAAGATCAAAGACCCAAGCAGTGTAAAGAAATGGCTGATCTGACCATTCTAAGTTCTGGTTTTGGGTTTAGGAGGGATGTAACTTGTAACCATAGAAAACACAGTTATGGGGCTTATGAAGGACTAAAACCTACCAGGTTGAAGTTGAGGTGACCTCTGGTGAGATTTTTAGTATACATGTAGGGTTTTTATTTTCTCTGTAATTCTTTGTCTTAGAAATTAATACCTTTCCTTAGCAAGAGCTTTCCCTCAAAGAGAAAACAAAGCATGGGTGCTGGCCTTTTTTGGCAATCTGGCTTGCTGGGGTATCACAGTGTAAGGTGGGGAGCCGTGCAGCCTTAAAGTCCGCAGTCAGAAGGGACTGAGACGTGTGTCTCTGTCCAAGAGAAGAGATATCTGGGAGCCAGAAGCCTGAAGTGGGAGCCCTTGGTGGAACATTTTATCAAAATACAGGTGTGATTACCCTGAAACCATGACAATTTTTAAGATCCAGCAAGGATAGCTATGGTTCCTTACTGACATGTTTAGCTTTTTTCATAGATTCTAGGACTGGAAGGGACCTCAAGAAGTCATTGAGTCCAGACCCCTGTCCTCATGGCAGGACCAAATACTGTCTAGACTATCCCTGATAGACATTTATCTAACCTACTCTTAAATATCTCCAAGAGATGGAGATTCCACAATCTCCCTAGGCAATTTATTCCGGAGTTTAACAACCCTGACAGTTAGGAACATTTCCTAATGTCCAACCTAAACCTCCCTTGCTGCAGTTTAAGTCCATTGCTTCTTGTTCTATCCTTAGTTTTCTCCCTTCTCCTTATGACACCCTTTTAGATACCTGAAAACTACCATGTCCTCTCTCAGTCTTCTCTTTTCCAAACTAAACAAACCCAGTTCTTTCAGCCTTCCTTCATAGGTCATGTTCTCGAGGCCTTTAATCATTCTTGTTGCTCTTCTCTGGACCCTCTTCAATTTCTCCATATCTTTCTTGAAATGTGGTGCCCAGAACTGGACACTATACTCCAGCTGAGGCCTAACCAGCACAGAGTAGAGCAAAAGAATGACTTCTCATGTCTTGCTCACAACACACCTGTTAATGCATCCCAGAGTCATGTTTGCTTTTGTTGCAACAGCATCACACTGACTCATATTTAGCTTGTGGTCCACTATAACCCCTAGATCCCTTTCTGCCATACTCCTTCCTAGACAGTCTCTTCCTATTCTGTATGTGTGAAACTGATTGTTCCTTCCTAAGTGGAGCACTTTTTTGACAAATGTTTCACTTTGAATAGCTATTCTGGTGTTCCTATTACTCCATGGTTATTCTGAGAAGATGTGAGGTGTGCAAACTGTGGTAAGACTTAAAAAATTTCTAAAACTCCATACCTCAGAATTGGGAGTCTTTTGCCAGCAGTCAAAATTTCTGATTTTCTACATTCTGTTCATAGTGACTTTTATAAAGGCAATAGCCACTGCTAGTTGTTTGATAGTGTTGAAATGCCCATGAATTTAGTGTAGTAATCAATTAATAATGTTTGTCAAATTCAAATTTGTCTTCTAAACTTTGACACACTTTCTCTGGGATTTAATGACCCTGCAGTGTGCGTGATTTAAGAAAACAGTTACATATAGTTATGTGAGTGCTCATCCCAGGGCATCTCTTGTCCTCTGCTTACATTTTTCAATATTTAGATAACTGCTAGTGAGCATTTTTGTTCAACTTTTTCCTGTTATCAAAATATTGCCCTCACTAATTTATTCATTAAATTGCCTATGTTGGCTCAGTTACTGTCAATTTGACTTAGCTCTTTTGGGGATCCTTGCAAAAATCTTTCTGCAAAATGGACTCTCTGTTTCAATATGAAATGCAACTAAATTTGGAAGCAGTAATAGATATGTGCCTCATCACATGAATACCTTGTTCCTCAATCTCACTAATGATATTAGCGTGGCTCTGCCTACTAACCTGTTGAAGTATCCACTAAATGTAATTCTTTCAACTTCAGTACTACATTTGAGTTCCCATGGTACTAAAGACAAAGACCCAAATCATATCCACAGAAACTTTTACATGGACTTCGGTAGCACCAGGATTTGCCCCAAACCATTTTTAAACAAACTTTTAAATGGCTGGTAGGAGATTTTGATCTATATATACTTATATATATCTTAAAAAATTTCTAAAACTCCACACCTCAGAATTGGGAGTCTTTTGCCAGCAGTCAAAATTTCTGATTTTCTACATTCTGTTCATAGTGACTTTTATAAAGGCAATAACCACTGCTAGTTGTTTAATAGTGTTGAAATGCCCATGAATTTAGTGTAGTAGTCAATTAATAATGTTTGTCAAATTCATTGTCAATACCATTACCATAGTATATGAGCACCTAACAATCTTTAATATATTTAATCACATAACTCCTCTGTGAGGGTGGAAGTATGATTTATCCTTCCTCTTGCCAAGCCTTTTCTCTCTATAAATATATCCAACTATAAGTTACTGAGACATACTCAAACTTAATATATATTAACAGCAGGAGGTTAAGGTTGGGAGTACATCTCAGTAATTTGAGGGTAAAAAAAGATACAGGGATGTTACTTCCCAAACACAAGTATTACTAACCAAGAAAATTCAAAGCTTTAAAGTTAAACTCAAAAGAGAGCCAAATGTAGGCTCATGGACTTTAAGGCCAGAAGGGACCATCATGAGCATCTTGACTGACCTCCTGTACATCACGGTCCACAGAATCACACCCACCCACTCCTATAATAGACCCATAACCTCTGGGTGAGCTTCTGAAGTCCTCAAATCTTGATTTTAAAGACTTCAAGTTACAGAGAATCCACTATTTACTCTAATTCAAACCAGCATGCAGCCTGTACCCCATGCTGTAGAGGAAGGTGAAAACCTCCAAACCTTCTGTCAATCAGACCCTGGGGTAAAATTCCTTCCTGACCCCAAATAGGGCAGTCAGTTAGACCCTGAGTTTGTGAGTGAGACTTCTCTGTAGTAACTGAGTCCTCACCATCTAGTGACTTGTCTTTGGCAGTTGGAGATTCTTGCTACTAATAGTTGCAGATGAACCATATGCCATTTTAGGAAATCATCCTACCATGCCCTCCATAAATTTGTCAAGATCCATCTTGAAACTAGTTAGAATTTGTTGATGTCATTACTCCCTTTGGAAGGCTGTTTCAGAACTTCATTCCTCTGGTGGTTAGGAACCTTTGTGTAATTTTAAAACCTAAACTTATTGAGGGCAAGTTTATATCTATTTGTTCTAGTGCCAACATTGGCCCTTAAACAGTTCGTCTCCCTCCTTGGTGTGGTTTAATCTTTTGTGTTTATAGGGAGAATCGTATCTCCCCTCAGCCTTTGGTGAGGCTAAACAAGCCAAGCTCCTTAAATCACCTCTTGAAAGGTAGGCTCTCCCTTCCTCTGATCATCCTAGTAGCCCTTCTCTGCACTTGTTCCAGTTTGAATTTATCTTTCTTAACGTGGGAGATGGTAATTGCCCGCAGTATTCCAGATGAAGTCTCACCAGTGCTGTGTATGTTGAGTATGGAAATGTATAGTTAAGGGATCCAGACAGCCTTAAGTTTGTCGTGCTATGGTGCCATTAAACAAACATATGTTTCTGATGACTATGTTTCAGTATTTGTGGTCCCAAACTAAGTTCAATTAAGTTTTAAGAATTCGTCCCTCCCCTCCTCCGACCCTAGTTCCAATTATCCAGACATAGCTCTCTCAAATCCTCGTGTAACTAGCAAGATCTACCTGTTAATATGACAGCAGCATTTCACTGCATTTTCATGCAAGGTTCAAGTACCAAATATCAGGATGACACTACAGATGTCACCTCAGTACAGTGTCCTAGAGTCTGCCATCCTTTTATAGTATGTCTTCCTAATGCCAGGCAATGTCATTCCCCCTGGTTTTTTTTTTGTTTTTTTTTTCAGTATTTATTGGCTCTAGGTGTCTCTGAAATTAATTTTGTTGGATCATTTTTTGTTCCTGTAAATATCTGAAGATCTTTTTAACATGCTGGTGGACTCTCCTTCCTTAGAGGTTTTTAAGGTCAGGCTTGACAAAGCCCTGGCTAGGATGATTTATTTGGGAATCGGTCCTGCTTTGAGCAGGGGGTTGGACTAGATGACCTCCGGAAGTCCCTTCCAATCCGGATGTTCTATGATTCTATGATTTGCTGAATAAGACAAGTGACTAAATTAAGGCCCAAATTCTGAAAATTTGTTTTTGTCTCTGTTCAAGAAATGGTAGCCAAGTTCTCAGTTTCCATCAGATAATTTGTTTTATGGCTTCATTCAAATCACATGGATTAATACATATCCATACTATATTTGCCTTTTCATTCACAACCATACGTTAACACAGTCTTGTTCTATTAATCATTCAATCCCCAGCTTTTCCATATTCTCATGTTGAGTTCATTCTGTGTATAAGAGAGCAAACTGAATTTTCTTGGTGAATGAATCACCAGAGTTACGTGAAGACAGACAAATCAGTGCTATTCTTCTAGAAATCCTAGCCTTTGAAAAGATCTCAGATTTGTCTCTGCTCTCTACATGCAAATAGGTGGCATTTACAGCAACTGTTTTTATAACTAAATTCACTGCTAGGCTTAGTTGTTTGTTTTAGTTTTTGTTTTTTTAATCCTAAGCACAGTTAGTACATCAGCTTTTATTACAGTATTTGTAAAATTAAGCGATACTCGTTACAGCAACAATCTGTATTTATTTATTTGCCCGTCTGCTGGAATTTTGTGAACTGAATATAAAATAAGCTTTGCTGTAGACTTTTATATTCTTTCCCTTGCTATGGTATTTCTTGGAATAACATTGCATTGCCAATTGAGATATTTAAAACTGGAATGGATAAAGAACCTGAGTATATTGAACTGCAAGGAACAACCCTTCATTTAGAAGGAAATGACCTAGATGACCTATTATCTATCATTTATTTATTCATAATTTACTACATACTAAGCATAGGTCCTGTGCTCAGCATTGTACAGACATCTAGGAAGACTTCCTTTCTCCAATTATTTTTCATCTACATCTTTTATGCTTCTATGGTTGTGTACGTTTGTTTCATTTTTTTATTTGTTTCATTTGAACTTTTTGGTTACAGAACAAATCCCTGTATTACATACTAGTTATTACACATTCTAAATTTTAAACAAAAATTCAGAGTAGAAATTTAAGTTTTTAAAGGCCAAAAATACAACCAGGTATTTAAAGCTAGCATCAAAACTGGGACTAGTGATTATTAGATCAGGCATGCAGTTTTCCTCATGCCCTCTTAAAGCCTTCCTCCAGCTTTTCTGTAGCTAGTTCTTCTAATTAAAATCATGGTGTAAAAAAACATTGCTGGAGCACTGCAAATTCACTGGATGCAAAGTGCCTTGTGCGGATTTCCAGACAGGCAGGTTGGTCAAATTCTTCTCTGATGTAAGTGCAAGTCCATTGACAGCAACTGAGTTGGACCTACTTTCAGTCAAGTTGAATTTGGTCCTGTATCTTTTACTGTTGAAATATAACAGTTTGGCAAAATAATTTAAAAATAATTAATATGTTAATACAATCATGAGTTTCATAAGGTTTCATGAATCATTGTGACAAAGTATAAAACTCACAATGACATGTTCGCTGCTTGTGTGGTGAGTGCAACCCCTTGGCAATAATGGAATGGTTCTCATTTATGCCAGCTTTGAATTTGGCTTGCAGGAAAGCTTTTCTTTAAAAACAAAAAGAACACAGAGCCCGAAAGGGATGGATGAATGAATAAACTGTTCATCTACAAACTCATTTTATGTGCTTACTTCTCATCAATTGTTGTATGAGTGGTTCTTCCAATCTGACTGTTAAGTGAATTGACAATTGTATTTGTATAATACATTGCTATAGCTATTAATACAGACCCTTTCATTCAGAATATTCCAGTGGTATGCAAATAAAGCCTGTAATATAACTGTCAACAGCATTAGTCCTTCCCTTAGAGAGCCATTTAATGTTAAAAATGCATAGCATAATCAATACAACAAATATTTTTGCTACTCTTTAAATTGAGAGTGTCAGGCTCTGACTGGATTTAATTATGTGAAATTTGCACTGTTTTCTTGATCATGGTATGCTATTCAAAGGGAAGGAGTGTCTTGCATATTTGTGCTGGAATTCATTTGTTGGTGAGAATTAAGCTTCAGTGAGATGTAGTGTACAAGCTAAAATATGTACTACACTAGCAGAAATATTGCAATGTTCAGGTTAATAAGAGTTCTTGCTACCAAACAACTCAGAAAGCCATCCTAAGGGAACGAAATTCCTATAAAAATGCCGAAGATATAAGCAATTTACAAAGTGTTCCTGACCGGCATTTTAAAAAGACTGCTTCAGAAGTCATTACACGTTAAAGATTTAGCAAGATTATGTGAATACATTGATAGTGAAAGACTAGCTCTAAAACTTAGTATGGCCTTGCATTAGCAGTTTTGAATTCTTGGACAAAATTATAAAAATTGTACTTCCAAGGAATCTCAAAGAACTAATATTAAAAAAAATAAATCACCCTGGCACATCTATTATTAAAAATCCTTACTAACGTGACAAAAGCAGGCAGTGTAAAATGTGTTATTCTAGTCACATAGCAGTCCCCTAGATGATACTGAAAAGCCAGAAGTTGTTGTGTAACAGGACTTACAAACATCATTTGCCAGATGTTATCTAGTAGTTGAAGCTCCAGAGGCAATGTTATCAGATCTGCTGGTTGCAGTATGTGGGTTAATAAAAGATTGTATGATACTATTACTACTTGGCTATTCCCTCTCCCCCACCCTCTTTCTTTACTGTAGTTGTTTTCTGTCCGATACATGAACATTTTAAAAAAGGGAATAGAGGACAATTTTCTGGAAAAGTTTTTGTTCTAGAAGTCATATATAGATTTCATTATAGGGATTAGGCAAATTGTTATTACTGATACTGGCCATAAACTTCATTATAAAGTAGTTTTGAAATAAGACATTGTAATTATAATGTATATGAAATGTGTACTGGGTTGAGGGTGGCTTAGTTGTTTAAATACCAGGTTTGGCTTTTTAGAATCTCTAGATTCGTAGATTCTAACACCATAATAATAATATTTAGCATTAACATAGCTTGCTGTGTGCTTGGTGGATGTATCACAATGATGTTTTATGTATGGATCAAGAGTTTGTGAAGGGCTTTTAAATGTTTTATTTAAAAGTGAAATTATTATTGTAGTTTTAAATGAGTCTTTTAGATCAAGCTAGGAAAAAATCCTGTTCTTTGACAGCCAAAATCCTGATCTGGTCGAGTGAAATTTAATTTATTGCCTTCCCACTGGGTAAGCTGCTGACCTACACTTAAAACTCCTGAGTGCACTGGTGGACTAGAATGTTTGACCTGATAATGAAAATGGATTTCTTTCCTCAGTTTCTTTGTAAACACTACCAAATAGCAGATAATTTGCTTGTCTAATCCACTACTTTACTAAATATATCTTTTTTTCTGTTCAGCCAGTTAAGGTCTATATAATATTTGATGAAGAGTACACAAAAATTTATGAATATTGTCATTTGGAAAAAAAATGGCATTGTCTCACAATTGCCATTTTATGGTGTTTGCAAATGGAACTCTCTTTGGGCAAGTCACAGCCCTCCCCTTGCCTCAGTTTCCCCACCTGTTAAATAGGGGTAAAAACACTGACCTTGTAGATAGATCATCCATTCTAAGATAATTATGAGTTCTCTCTAGACTACTCCCATGGATTTACAAGTGGCCAAAATGAGCATAAGTGCAATCAACTCCTAAAATCTTGGATGTCTGATCATAAGAACAGCCATACTGAGTCAGAACAAAAGTCCATCTAGTGCAGTATCCTGTCTTCTGATGTTTGCCAATGCCAGGTGCTTCAGAGGGAATAATCAGAACAGGGCAATTATCAAGTGATCCATCCCATGTCACCCATTCCCAGCTTCCGGCAAAGAGAGACTAGGGACACAATCCCTAATAGCCATTGATGGCCCTATCCTCCATGAACAATTCCTAGTTCTTTTTTGAACGCTGTTATAATTTTGGCTTTCACAACATCCTCTGGCAAAGAATTCCACAGATTGACTGCGTGTTGTGTGAAGAAATACTTCCTTTTATTTGTTTTTCAACCTGTTGCCTATTAATTTCATTTGGTGACCCCTAATTCTTGTGTTCTGAGAAGGATTAAATAAAACTTCCTTATTTACTTTCTTCACACAGTCATGATTTTATAGACTTCTATCATATTCTCCCTTAAGCATCTCTTTTCCAAGCTGAAAGTCTGAGTCTTATTAATCTCTCCTTATATGGAAGTAGTTTCATTCCCCTAATCACTTTTATTGCCCTTTTCTGTACCTTTTCCAATTCCAATATATCT
>NC_133770.1:198800993-198802311 GCF_003597395.2 Chelonoidis abingdonii
TTGGACCCTTCACTTCAGATCAAATGTTCATTGTGAGCTGCTCTGCAATGCCTCCTAGGTGAGAAGTTGGAGTGAAAATAAGGGGACATTCAAAGCTGGTGTCTGCATTTGTAGAGACTTAGGGGAATAGTGCATGAGTGTTCCTGTTAAAGTATGGGAGGAAAACTGTGAGGTGCCCAACTCAAGCTGAGAAGCTAGGTGGAATCTCTCAATTCACCTTGAGGTTCCATTTTTAACACAGAGCTTGTCGTTGGCATGAAACTGCTCCTATTCCACATGACATAGCACCGGAGCATGACCAGGAAACATCACACTGGCACCTCAGTTTGTCCCTTCTGGGATTGGGTCTCATTACAAGGTCAGCACGAGATTAGGCAGTGCTATTTGAACCCACCCAGATATTTGTAAATATAAATGGCTATTCTAAACTGTTAAAATGGGTTAATTATATTCATATGTAGCCCTGCAAAGGAATTAGAGCATTGTGATAAATTTAGGGTTTCTGCTGTTTATAGATTCTCATTAATGTTTTCCAAAGTCTAAATCCTTCCCTGAAAAGCACAGCTGGGAGAGAGCCTTTTCCTTCCAATAACGTAACCAGGAAGGATCCACTAAACAACCTCAGTAATTTGCCAAGAGGCCGGATGTAACTCATGTGCCAAAGTGAGTCCCTGTGAATTCAATCTACAGGCTAGGGCAACTGCCCAGCTGTCAGTCCAATTGACCTATGTACTGCGACCAGCAGTATATATTAGACTTTAGCAGAACTCCTGGGTAAACTGATCCATCTTAGAGAAGCAATGCCTAGCAGCTGCTAGGCAGCCTACCCTGTGCCATCTATCTCTGTACTATAGGATGACTGTTGTGCTGGATATGTAGGCATTAATGAACCACTATTCCCACCCCAACCATGCCACTTACCTTAGGGAAGCCTAGAGTTAGTCCCTAAAAAGTGAATGAGCTAAATCCTGAGCCCTGTTGGTTTTGTGATATTAGAATGGCTGAAGTTATATAACTCAGCCATACTCTATAATGTTTTCCATCCTGAAGGGTTAATGACATTCAGATGTGGCTGTATAAGGCCTTTCAGGTTGTCCAACACTCTTCCAGGCCAGGTTCAGAGTCCATTATTCCAGGACACCTGACAAGTGGGGTATTATCTTGAGGAGAACTCAGTATGTTCAGTGCCTCCCCTGTATTCACATATGTGTGGCTTGCTCCTCTGTTGATTGCCAGTCAGGGAAACAAAATGGGCTGTGTGGGCCCAAGAGTGATCTTCTGGCTCAGACCTGATCTACACCTAAAACTTTAGGTGACT
>NC_133770.1:198802411-198803453 GCF_003597395.2 Chelonoidis abingdonii
GGTATCTTCTAAGCCACCTTAGGTAGTTACTCTATGTAGTCTTCCTCCACACTGATTTTCAAGTTTGTGTATGTGTATATTTCTTTTGGCTTCTTATTTTTAGTTTTCTCTCTCTCTCTCTCTCTCTCTCTCTCTCTCTCCTAGAACAACCAGAATATTTTTCAATATGGCCACTGTGGAGTTTGTGGATTTTTCACAAGGCAACTCAGTCAGAACTTTAGGAACATCACAACATATAGTTTATTATGGCTTCAGCTCAGCAACTTTGAGTATGTGCACTGCTTAGGTGGCTGTCTCAGAACTGCTCACAGCTCCCCCTAATGCATCTGTCCAGCTAAGCTGGGTCCAGCCCTTAAAGGGAAATCCTGACCACCACTAATTCCAATTCGGTTTCTGGAAAAACAAAGAACCACCACAAAGCCTTTTGAACCTGGATGACTGTCCATCATCCAAAGGTTCACAATGAGTATGAAAATGTGGAAAATGGGTTAAGTGGGACCCAAACATTTTTTTTTGAATGTCAGGGACCACAAACTAGTTCTCATGGGGAGGCGGGGGAATGAATGAATTTTGTTTTAATCTCATTTTGGAAAGGTTTACAGTGCTCTAATGCACAGAAATTCAAATGGTTATAAATAGCATTTTCAGGTTATACATTTGCAGAAGGACAATACACTACTTCAGTGCTATTTAAACCCTGTTTAGAGAGATTAAGAGGTTCATAGACCTTGTGATGGCTTTCCGCAAGGGAGTGAATTTCATTTTGATGAATAAGGCATTTTGTACTTGCATGTTGTAATAAAAATCATGATTCACTTGCAGATACTTTTCTCAAAGTTGTGGATGAATCACATACTATTCACTGTGTTCTGTAGTGTTGGCCCATATCGGGAGCAACTGCAGAATCAGGTCCTAAATGTAGACGATGTGTATAGGGCCTGATCCTGAGTGGCCTTTACACAGCCTCATGGCAGCAGACAAAAGCACACAGGAGAAGCCTCCCTTCTCCTTGTGTAAAGGACCTCACAATACAGCAAGTTGC
>NC_133770.1:198805251-198905029 GCF_003597395.2 Chelonoidis abingdonii
GGTCCACTATAACCCCTAGATCCCTTTCTGCCATACTCCTTCCTAGACAGTCTCTTCCTATTCTGTATGTGTGAAACTGATTGTTCCTTCCTAAGTGGAGCACTTTTTTGACAAATGTTTCACTTTGAATAGCTATTCTGGTGTTCCTATTACTCCATGGTTATTCTGAGAAGATGTGAGGTGTGCAAACTGTGGTAAGACTTAAAAAATTTCTAAAACTCCATACCTCAGAATTGGGAGTCTTTTGCCAGCAGTCAAAATTTCTGATTTTCTACATTCTGTTCATAGTGACTTTTATAAAGGCAATAGCCACTGCTAGTTGTTTGATAGTGTTGAAATGCCCATGAATTTAGTGTAGTAATCAATTAATAATGTTTGTCAAATTCAAATTTGTCTTCTAAACTTTGACACACTTTCTCTGGGATTTAATGACCCTGCAGTGTGCGTGATTTAAGAAAACAGTTACATATAGTTATGTGAGTGCTCATCCCAGGGCATCTCTTGTCCTCTGCTTACATTTTTCAATATTTAGATAACTGCTAGTGAGCATTTTTGTTCAACTTTTTCCTGTTATCAAAATATTGCCCTCACTAATTTATTCATTAAATTGCCTATGTTGGCTCAGTTACTGTCAATTTGACTTAGCTCTTTTGGGGATCCTTGCAAAAATCTTTCTGCAAAATGGACTCTCTGTTTCAATATGAAATGCAACTAAATTTGGAAGCAGTAATAGATATGTGCCTCATCACATGAATACCTTGTTCCTCAATCTCACTAATGATATTAGCGTGGCTCTGCCTACTAACCTGTTGAAGTATCCACTAAATGTAATTCTTTCAACTTCAGTACTACATTTGAGTTCCCATGGTACTAAAGACAAAGACCCAAATCATATCCACAGAAACTTTTACATGGACTTCGGTAGCACCAGGATTTGCCCCAAACCATTTTTAAACAAACTTTTAAATGGCTGGTAGGAGATTTTGATCTATATATACTTATATATATCTTAAAAAATTTCTAAAACTCCACACCTCAGAATTGGGAGTCTTTTGCCAGCAGTCAAAATTTCTGATTTTCTACATTCTGTTCATAGTGACTTTTATAAAGGCAATAACCACTGCTAGTTGTTTAATAGTGTTGAAATGCCCATGAATTTAGTGTAGTAGTCAATTAATAATGTTTGTCAAATTCATTGTCAATACCATTACCATAGTATATGAGCACCTAACAATCTTTAATATATTTAATCACATAACTCCTCTGTGAGGGTGGAAGTATGATTTATCCTTCCTCTTGCCAAGCCTATTCTCTCTATAAATATATCCAACTATAAGTTACTGAGACATACTCAAACTTAATATATATTAACAGCAGGAGGTTAAGGTTGGGAGTACATCTCAGTAATTTGAGGGTAAAAAAAGATACAGGGATGTTACTTCCCAAACACAAGTATTACTAACCAAGAAAATTCAAAGCTTTAAAGTTAAACTCAAAAGAGAGCCAAATGTAGGCTCATGGACTTTAAGGCCAGAAGGGACCATCATGAGCATCTTGACTGACCTCCTGTACATCACGGTCCACAGAATCACACCCACCCACTCCTATAATAGACCCATAACCTCTGGGTGAGCTTCTGAAGTCCTCAAATCTTGATTTTAAAGACTTCAAGTTACAGAGAATCCACTATTTACTCTAATTCAAACCAGCATGCAGCCTGTACCCCATGCTGTAGAGGAAGGTGAAAACCTCCAAACCTTCTGTCAATCAGACCCTGGGGTAAAATTCCTTCCTGACCCCAAATAGGGCAGTCAGTTAGACCCTGAGTTTGTGAGTGAGACTTCTCTGTAGTAACTGAGTCCTCACCATTTAGTGACCTGTCTTTGGCAGTTGGAGATTCTTGCTACTAATAGTTGCAGATGAACCATATGCCATTTTAGGAAATCATCCTACCATGCCCTCCATAAATTTGTCAAGATCCATCTTGAAACTAGTTAGAATTTGTTGACGTCATTACTCCCTTTGGAAGGCTGTTTCAGAACTTCATTCCTCTGGTGGTTAGGAACCTTTGTGTAATTTTAAAACCTAAACTTATTGAGGGCAAGTTTATATCTATTTGTTCTAGTGCCAACATTGGCCCTTAAACAGTTCGTCTCCCTCCTTGGTGTGGTTTAATCTTTTGTGTTTATAGGGAGAATCGTATCTCCCCTCAGCCTTTGGTGAGGCTAAACAAGCCAAGCTCCTTAAATCACCTCTTGAAAGGTAGGCTCTCCCTTCCTCTGATCATCCTAGTAGCCCTTCTCTGCACTTGTTCCAGTTTGAATTTATCTTTCTTAACGTGGGAGATGGTAATTGCCCGCAGTATTCCAGATGAAGTCTCACCAGTGCTGTGTATGTTGAGTATGGAAATGTATAGTTAAGGGATCCAGACAGCCTTAAGTTTGTCGTGCTATGGTGCCATTAAACAAACATATGTTTCTGATGACTATGTTTCAGTATTTGTGGTCCCAAACTAAGTTCAATTAAGTTTTAAGAATTCGTCCCTCCCCTCCTCCGACCCTAGTTCCAATTATCCAGACATAGCTCTCTCAAATCCTCGTGTAACTAGCAAGATCTACCTGTTAATATGACAGCAGCATTTCACTGCATTTTCATGCAAGGTTCAAGTACCAAATATCAGGATGACACTACAGATGTCACCTCAGTACAGTGTCCTAGAGTCTGCCATCCTTTTATAGTATGTCTTCCTAATGCCAGGCAATGTCATTCCCCCTGGTTTTTTTTTTGTTTTTTTTTTCAGTATTTATTGGCTCTAGGTGTCTCTGAAATTAATTTTGTTGGATCATTTTTTGTTCCTGTAAATATCTGAAGATCTTTTTAACATGCTGGTGGACTCTCCTTCCTTAGAGGTTTTTAAGGTCAGGCTTGACAAAGCCCTGGCTAGGATGATTTATTTGGGAATCGGTCCTGCTTTGAGCAGGGGGTTGGACTAGATGACCTCCGGAAGTCCCTTCCAATCCGGATGTTCTATGATTCTATGATTTGCTGAATAAGACAAGTGACTAAATTAAGGCCCAAATTCTGAAAATTTGTTTTTGTCTCTGTTCAAGAAATGGTAGCCAAGTTCTCAGTTTCCATCAGATAATTTGTTTTATGGCTTCATTCAAATCACATGGATTAATACATATCCATACTATATTTGCCTTTTCATTCACAACCATACGTTAACACAGTCTTGTTCTATTAATCATTCAATCCCCAGCTTTTCCATATTCTCATGTTGAGTTCATTCTGTGTATAAGAGAGCAAACTGAATTTTCTTGGTGAATGAATCACCAGAGTTACGTGAAGACAGACAAATCAGTGCTATTCTTCTAGAAATCCTAGCCTTTGAAAAGATCTCAGATTTGTCTCTGCTCTCTACATGCAAATAGGTGGCATTTACAGCAACTGTTTTTATAACTAAATTCACTGCTAGGCTTAGTTGTTTGTTTTAGTTTTTGGTTTTTTAATCCTAAGCACAGTTAGTACATCAGCTTTTATTACAGTATTTGTAAAATTAAGCGATACTCGTTACAGCAACAATCTGTATTTATTTATTTGCCCGTCTGCTGGAATTTTGTGAACTGAATATAAAATAAGCTTTGCTGTAGACTTTTATATTCTTTCCCTTGCTATGGTATTTCTTGGAATAACATTGCATTGCCAATTGAGATATTTAAAACTGGAATGGATAAAGAACCTGAGTATATTGAACTGCAAGGAACAACCCTTCATTTAGAAGGAAATGACCTAGATGACCTATTATCTATCATTTATTTATTCATAATTTACTACATACTAAGCATAGGTCCTGTGCTCAGCATTGTACAGACATCTAGGAAGACTTCCTTTCTCCAATTATTTTTCATCTACATCTTTTATGCTTCTATGGTTGTGTACGTTTGTTTCATTTTTTTATTTGTTTCATTTGAACTTTTTGGTTACAGAACAAATCCCTGTATTACATACTAGTTATTACACATTCTAAATTTTAAACAAAAATTCAGAGTAGAAATTTAAGTTTTTAAAGGCCAAAAATACAACCAGGTATTTAAAGCTAGCATCAAAACTGGGACTAGTGATTATTAGATCAGGCATGCAGTTTTCCTCATGCCCTCTTAAAGCCTTCCTCCAGCTTTTCTGTAGCTAGTTCTTCTAATTAAAATCATGGTGTAAAAAAACATTGCTGGAGCACTGCAAATTCACTGGATGCAAAGTGCCTTGTGCGGATTTCCAGACAGGCAGGTTGGTCAAATTCTTCTCTGATGTAAGTGCAAGTCCATTGACAGCAACTGAGTTGGACCTACTTTCAGTCAAGTTGAATTTGGTCCTGTATCTTTTACTGTTGAAATATAACAGTTTGGCAAAATAATTTAAAAATAATTAATATGTTAATACAATCATGAGTTTCATAAGGTTTCATGAATCATTGTGACAAAGTATAAAACTCACAATGACATGTTCGCTGCTTGTGTGGTGAGTGCAACCCCTTGGCAATAATGGAATGGTTCTCATTTATGCCAGCTTTGAATTTGGCTTGCAGGAAAGCTTTTCTTTAAAAACAAAAAGAACACAGAGCCCGAAAGGGATGGATGAATGAATAAACTGTTCATCTACAAACTCATTTTATGTGCTTACTTCTCATCAATTGTTGTATGAGTGGTTCTTCCAATCTGACTGTTAAGTGAATTGACAATTGTATTTGTATAATACATTGCTATAGCTATTAATACAGACCCTTTCATTCAGAATATTCCAGTGGTATGCAAATAAAGCCTGTAATATAACTGTCAACAGCATTAGTCCTTCCCTTAGAGAGCCATTTAATGTTAAAAATGCATAGCATAATCAATACAACAAATATTTTTGCTACTCTTTAAATTGAGAGTGTCAGGCTCTGACTGGATTTAATTATGTGAAATTTGCACTGTTTTCTTGATCATGGTATGCTATTCAAAGGGAAGGAGTGTCTTGCATATTTGTGCTGGAATTCATTTGTTGGTGAGAATTAAGCTTCAGTGAGATGTAGTGTACAAGCTAAAATATGTACTACACTAGCAGAAATATTGCAATGTTCAGGTTAATAAGAGTTCTTGCTACCAAACAACTCAGAAAGCCATCCTAAGGGAACGAAATTCCTATAAAAATGCCGAAGATATAAGCAATTTACAAAGTGTTCCTGACCGGCATTTTAAAAAGACTGCTTCAGAAGTCATTACACGTTAAAGATTTAGCAAGATTATGTGAATACATTGATAGTGAAAGACTAGCTCTAAAACTTAGTATGGCCTTGCATTAGCAGTTTTGAATTCTTGGACAAAATTATAAAAATTGTACTTCCAAGGAATCTCAAAGAACTAATATTAAAAAAAATAAATCACCCTGGCACATCTATTATTAAAAATCCTTACTAACGTGACAAAAGCAGGCAGTGTAAAATGTGTTATTCTAGTCACATAGCAGTCCCCTAGATGATACTGAAAAGCCAGAAGTTGTTGTGTAACAGGACTTACAAACATCATTTGCCAGATGTTATCTAGTAGTTGAAGCTCCAGAGGCAATGTTATCAGATCTGCTGGTTGCAGTATGTGGGTTAATAAAAGATTGTATGATACTATTACTACTTGGCTATTCCCTCTCCCCCACCCTCTTTCTTTACTGTAGTTGTTTTCTGTCCGATACATGAACATTTTAAAAAAGGGAATAGAGGACAATTTTCTGGAAAAGTTTTTGTTCTAGAAGTCATATATAGATTTCATTATAGGGATTAGGCAAATTGTTATTACTGATACTGGCCATAAACTTCAATATAAAGTAGTTTTGAAATAAGACATTGTAATTATAATGTATATGAAATGTGTACTGGGTTGAGGGTGGCTTAGTTGTTTAAATACCAGGTTTGGCTTTTTAGAATCTCTAGATTCGTAGATTCTAACACCATAATAATAATATTTAGCATTAACATAGCTTGCTGTGTGCTTGGTGGATGTATCACAATGATGTTTTATGTATGGATCAAGAGTTTGTGAAGGGCTTTTAAATGTTTTATTTAAAAGTGAAATTATTATTGTAGTTTTAAATGAGTCTTTTAGATCAAGCTAGGAAAAAATCCTGTTCTTTGACAGCCAAAATCCTGATCTGGTCGAGTGAAATTTAATTTATTGCCTTCCCACTGGGTAAGCTGCTGACCTACACTTAAAACTCCTGAGTGCACTGGTGGACTAGAATGTTTGACCTGATAATGAAAATGGATTTCTTTCCTCAGTTTCTTTGTAAACACTACCAAATAGCAGATAATTTGCTTGTCTAATCCACTACTTTACTAAATATATCTTTTTTTCTGTTCAGCCAGTTAAGGTCTATATAATATTTGATGAAGAGTACACAAAAATTTATGAATATTGTCATTTGGAAAAAAAATGGCATTGTCTCACAATTGCCATTTTATGGTGTTTGCAAATGGAACTCTCTTTGGGCAAGTCACAGCCCTCCCCTTGCCTCAGTTTCCCCACCTGTTAAATAGGGGTAAAAACACTGACCTTGTAGATAGATCATCCATTCTAAGATAATTATAAGTTCTCTCTAGACTACTCCCATGGATTTACAAGTGGCCAAAATGAGCATAAGTGCAATCAACTCCTAAAATCTTGGATGTCTGATCATAAGAACAGCCATACTGAGTCAGAACAAAAGTCCATCTAGTGCAGTATCCTGTCTTCTGATGTTTGCCAATGCCAGGTGCTTCAGAGGGAATAATCAGAACAGGGCAATTATCAAGTGATCCATCCCATGTCACCCATTCCCAGCTTCCGGCAAAGAGAGACTAGGGACACAATCCCTAATAGCCATTGATGGCCCTATCCTCCATGAACAATTCCTAGTTCTTTTTTGAACGCTGTTATAATTTTGGCTTTCACAACATCCTCTGGCAAAGAATTCCACAGATTGACTGCGTGTTGTGTGAAGAAATACTTCCTTTTATTTGTTTTTCAACCTGTTGCCTATTAATTTCATTTGGTGACCCCTAATTCTTGTGTTCTGAGAAGGATTAAATAAAACTTCCTTATTTACTTTCTTCACACAGTCATGATTTTATAGACTTCTATCATATTCTCCCTTAAGCATCTCTTTTCCAAGCTGAAAGTCTGAGTCTTATTAATCTCTCCTTATATGGAAGTAGTTTCATTCCCCTAATCACTTTTATTGCCCTTTTCTGTACCTTTTCCAATTCCAATATATCTTTTTTTTTTTTTTTAGATGGGGCAGCCAGATCTGAGTGCAGTATTGAACATGTGGGTGTACCATGAATTTATATAGAGGCTATATGATATTTTCTATCTTACTATCTATCCTTTCCTTAATGATTCCCAACATTCTGTTAGCTTTTTTGACTGCAGCTGCACATTGAATGGATGTTTTCACAGAACTATCCACAATGACACCAAGATCTCTTTCTTGAGTGGTAACCACTAAGTTAGACCCTATTATTTTATTTGTATAATTGGGATTATGTTTTCCAATGTGCGTTACTTTGCATTTTTCAACATTGAATTTCATCTGCCATTTTGTTGCCCAGTCACCCAGTTTTGAGAGACCTCTTTGTGACTCTTTACAGTCTGCTTTGGACTTAACTATCTTAAGGTGTTCTGTATCACCAATAATATGTTTTACAAAATTCTGATGAAAAAATCACACTTTTTAAGATCATAATTATTGAGAAGGAGGGGGTTAATGCTACCCTCCCCAAATAGCATTAATCTGCTTGGATGTTGTATTTTGTTTTGTATTCTAAAAAGTAAAGTTTGTAAGAAGTATTTGAGCAAATTTAGGATGAATTATACAATCTAGTGGAAGATAAGAGTTAAAGAGAAATACCTTGTTGTCATGAGCTTGAATGAGGTAAAAATATTTCCAGTGCCATTTGCTCCTCTATTGCGCTGAGCACAGAAGGAAGCTAATGAGAGTAAAAAGGAATAAAAATGCCTCAGATGTAGGGCTGGGAAAGGGAAGAGAATGGTGTTCCAGGTCCATAAGAACACTTGTCCAATGTCTCATCTTAAGCTGTGGCCATCTCTGAAGTGAGCTGTTTCATTTTGATAATTATGAAATATTTTCTTTTGATTATGACCTTTTTTTCTTTTTAACTTATTGATCATGTAAATTAAGTTTATATTCCAAAGTAAAAAATAATTCTTAACCAAAATACCCCAACTTTTCATTTAGAAAATGTCTAAATGAATTTGTAAACTTTCAATATTTTTTGGAGTCAATTTGAACTGGACCCTTTCTTGCAAAGAGTTTGTTTTTACAAATTGGCACTTTTTGATGAAACGGCATTTTGTCAAAAAAAATTCCTGTCAGATCTTTCCCTTTATAGTTTATGGAAACCCTTCTGTGCTCTTTCTCTTGCTGGGACTTTGTAAGCTTTGGGGAGATATGCTAGAGAACTGCTGCTGCAGGGGCCTCTCAATCACCAAATGATTTAAAGCAGAAATTTATACAGTAGTAAAATGTGTACTGACCAACGACAGGGGGGAGAGCCCAATGAGAGCCTTGGCATGGCTTCTGAGAAAGCTGTACTGCCAGGGTACAGCAGGAATAGAAGTGCAGAGGATCTGGGTTTCACTGCAGATGTTTCTGGAGTCTATGAGGATGGGCTTTTTTCCCTCTGCAAATTCTTCAGTCCACAGCTTTTAAAGCTGCACTTGTAGCTCACTGTCTGGGCTGGCTAAACCTTCCTCCCCCAACCTGCAAAGGGCACATGTGTTGAGAACTAGAAAGGAGCTCATAGAGTTGAATAACGGTTTGTCTCCTCGACTAAGATATTGTGTTTGGGAGGAGAGAATTTACATCTCAGTGAAGTAGAATGACAATCCAGAACTCATCAGTGCTGTGCATGGGCAGATTTCTATTCCTGATAGAGAGTAAACCTGCACGGCCTATGATGCTGGTTTGGAGTATGAAATAACTTTGTTATAAGTGGGTTCTGCTGTGCAGTAGGTACTGTAACCTTTTAAAATCCAACATCATTACACACTGAAATAATTAACGAGTATTTTCTTACCTATGAATATTTCTTAGAGTGCCTTTGAGTCCAAAAGTCTGCAGGAGTTATAGAGTCTTCACCACCTCTCTTGGTCTTACTTTCAGGAGCAATATGTCTTTTTTAATCTACTACGCTGTATATTGTACTGCCGTAAGATGAGGCAAATATACATACCTTTAATGCAAATATTGTGATCAGGGTGGTTCATACACATTTGGGATCCCTTGCAGTGCTATTCAATTGGACCCTTCACTTCAGATCAAATGTTCATTGTGAGCTGCTCTGCAATGCCTCCTAGGTGAGAAGTTGGAGTGAAAATAAGGGGACATTCAAAGCTGGTGTCTGCATTTGTAGAGACTTAGGGGAATAGTGCATGAGTGTTCCTGTTAAAGTATGGGAGGAAAACTGTGAGGTGCCCAACTCAAGCTGAGAAGCTAGGTGGAATCTCTCAATTCACCTTGAGGTTCCATTTTTACCACAGAGCTTGTCGTTGGCATGAAACTGCTCTTATTCCACATGACATAGCACCGGAGCATGACCAGGAAACATCACACTGGCACCTCAGTTTGTCCCTTCTGGGATTGGGTCTCATTACAAGGTCAGCACGAGATTAGGCAGTGCTATTTGAACCCACCCAGATATTTGTAAATATAAATGGCTATTCTAAACTGTTAAAATGGGTTAATTATATTCATATGTAGCCCTGCAAAGGAATTAGAGCATTGTGATAAATTTAGGGTTTCTGCTGTTTATAGATTCTCATTAATGTTTTCCAAAGTCTAAATCCTTCCCTGAAAAGCACAGCTGGGAGAGAGCCTTTTCCTTCCAATAACGTAACCAGGAAGGATCCACTAAACAACCTCAGTAATTTGCCAAGAGGCCGGATGTAACTCATGTGCCAAAGTGAGTCCCTGTGAATTCAATCTACAGGCTAGGGCAACTGCCCAGCTGTCAGTCCAATTGACCTATGTACTGCGACCAGCAGTATATATTAGACTTTAGCAGAACTCCTGGGTAAACTGATCCATCTTAGAGAAGCAATGCCTAGCAGCTGCTAGGCAGCCTACCCTGTGCCATCTACCTCTGTACTATAGGATGACTGTTGTGCTGGATATGTAGGCATTAATGAACCACTATTCCCACCCCAACCATGCCACTTACCTTAGGGAAGCCTAGAGTTAGTCCCTAAAAAGTGAATGAGCTAAATCCTGAGCCCTGTTGGTTTTGTGATATTAGAATGGCTGAAGTTATATAACTCAGCCATACTCTATAATGTTTTCCATCCTGAAGGGTTAATGACATTCAGATGTGGCTGTATAAGGCCTTTCAGGTTGTCCAACACTCTTCCAGGCCAGGTTCAGAGTCCATTATTCCAGGACACCTGACAAGTGGGGTATTATCTTGAGGAGAACTCAGTATGTTCAGTGCCTCCCCAGTATTCACATATGTGTGGCTTGCTCCTCTGTTGATTGCCAGTCAGGGAAACAAAATGGGCTGTGTGGGCCCAAGAGTGATCTTCTGGCTCAGACCTGATCTACACCTAAAACTTTAGGTGACTAGCTCCTTCGCTCAGGACTGTGAAAAATGTTCAGGCCCTGCGTAACATAGGATGACCAATCCCCACTGTAGACACAGCTACGTCAATGGAAGAATTCTTCCTTTTATCTCCCTACACCTCGCTATGTTCATGGAAAACTCCCTTCTGTCTGTGGAGGAAGCATCTATGCAGCTGTGCTGCTGTAGTGTAGATGTACAGATCTTTGAAGTAGAACAGAGTATTGGTCTTGTTAAGGCTGATAGATAACACCAATCAGTAGATCAGAGGATGAAAGGGGACATGGCCCCAAATTTTTGGGCATGGGGCCATCTTTCCATGTGTTTGTACAGTGGGTAGCATTAGAGGATCTGATCCCTGAGTGGGGCCTCTGAGTGTTATGGTAATACAAGTTATTATAATTATTAAATATGTATATCTCCCAAGGGATCCCCAGCCAGGTAATATTTTTGGTCTTGATTTAATGTTGGGGACCCCAGACTTGGTCCCTCTCTCTTTCCCTCAAGAGCCTTAGGGCATGATCTTACTGCCCCTGCAATCCACTCTGCACTTGGTCCCCATGGAGTTGATTCAATGGCCTGAGCAGGTCAGCCTAATATATAGCTGCATTTTGGGCTTATGTACCCTTATGGTCAAATAAACAGAGCTGAGGAGTTGGCTACAGGAAATATTTTTTTTCATACCATTTAAATTTTTCATTTAGAAACATCAATATCAAAGGACCAAGAATAAAAAAAAACACCACCACCACCCTATTGTATATGACTGAATGCTGCCTGATGCAGTCTGTACAATCCCATTGAAGTAAGTGGAGTTGTACAAGATGTTCATCAGGGCACAATGCAATTCAGTTTTAGATGATGAAAGTGGGTCAAGATCAAGAAAGGTGAGACAAGGAAATCAAACTGAGGCCAACAATTTTGTTTTCAAAGTTTAAAAGCTCCTTTTTAAATTGAAAGTTGGAGCTGACAATTTCATAAGAAATATGATGAAATAAATATATTAAAGCATTGCTTCAGTCTTTTTAAAATAACAGTTTCATATTTGTCATTCACAAGTAATGGGCTGTTTTTCTGTTAATGAAGCTTAATTTGTCACATAACATAAAAATCATTTTAACTGTCACAGGACTTTGCGGCATTCAGTATGCTTCCCATAAACAAAGAGAATCTTTTTACTCTCTCTTCAATGACACTTTTTGGGGTGTTTGTAGTAAGAGAATATTAAGATATCCATGTGAAAGTGCCGAGAGTGTGTCTCTTTCCTTTAGCAAGCTACATCCACTAGGACAGCATACAATGGGGTCTTAGACATGGTACCCAGAAAACAAAGATTAAACACCAGCTGGTAGAATGTTTTTCCTAATAGCTAACCTAAATCTCTCTTGCTACAGATTAAGCCCATTACTTCTTGTCCTACCATCAGTGGACGTGGAGAACAGATGATCTCAGTCCTCTTTATAGAAGCCCTTAACATATTTGAAGAGTGTTACCAGGTCTTCCCTCCTCAGTCTTCTTTTCTCAAGACTAAACATGCCCCCCGCCTTTTTAAAAAAAATCCTTACCTCTTAGGCCAGGTTTTCTAAACCTTTCATCATTTTTGTTGCTCTCCTCTTGACTTTCTCTAATTAGTCCACAACTTTCCTAAATTGTAGCACCCAGAATTGGACCACAATACTCCAGCTAAAGCCTCACCAGCGGTGAGCAGAATGGGCCTGTTACATCCTGTGTCTTACATAAGACTCTGCTGTTAATGTACCCCAGAATATTTGCCTTTTTTGCAACTGCATCACATTGTTGACTCATGTAATTTATGATCCACTGTAATCCCCAGTTCCTTTTAAGGAGCAATACTTAAATAGTACTAATACTAGTTATTCCCCATTTTGTAGATGTGCATTTGATTTTGCCTTCCTAAGTGTAGTACTTTGCACTTGTTTTTATTGAATTTCATTTTGTTGAATTCAGACCAATGCTCTAATTTGTGAAGGTTGTTTTGAATTCTCACCCTCTGTCTTCCAAAATGCTTGCAGCCACTCCTAGACTGCTGTTGTGTGCAAATTTTATTTGCATGCTTGTTGCTTCATTATCCAATTTGTTTTAATGAAAATATTGATAAGTGCTGGACCCAGGATTGACCCCTGTGGGACCCCAGTAGATATGCCCTCCCAGTTTGACCACAAACCATTGGTAATTACTTTTTTGAGTACAGTTTTTCAATCAGTTTTGCACGCACCTTGTAGTGATTTCATCTAGATCACATTTCCCTAGTTTGCTTTTGAGAATGTAATGTAGGACTGTGTCAAAAGTTTTACTAAAATCAAGGTATATCATGTCTGCTGCTTCCCTGCATCCACTAGGCCAGTAACCTTGTCAAAGAAGAAAGTTAAGTTGGTTTGGCATGAACTGTTCTTGACAATTCCATACCGGCTATTCCTTGTAACTCTGTAAAAGTAGCAAAGAGTCCTGTGGCACCTTATAGACTAACAGACATATTGGAGCATGAGCTTTCGTGGGTGAATACCCACTTGGTTGGAGGCATGTCATATAACTATTATCCTCAAGGTGCTCACAAATTGTTTGTTTGTTTTTAATAATTTGTTCCAGTATCTTTCCAAGTATCAATGTAGGCTGACTGTTCTATAATTCCCCAGATGCTCTTTGTTCCCCATTTTAAAGATAGGTATTATATTTGCCATTCTTGAGTCCTCTGAGACCTCACCTGTCCCCCATGAGTTCTCAAAGTCAACTGCCAATGGTTCTGAGATTGCTTCAGGTAATTCCACAAGTACTCTAGGATGAATTCTTAGTAAAAGCACAACATTCTTTCTTTTGAAGATTTCTTGGTACCATAAACTAACATGCAGGGATATTTCTTGGAATTGAAGTATGACTGTACAACTGGAAAGAACCATGAGAACAAATTCCCTTTAAAACATCCCCCACCAATAACAGTTGGAATTTAGATTGAGATGGTGATGTTTTTTAATTTAGTGGGTGAATGGGTGGTTGCTTCACTTAAAGGAGCTTTTTCTCTTTCTTATAGTACAGCTCAGTCCCCTTATTTCTACAATTTACAAAAGAGATATTTTCTTTTCAGGAATCTTCTTCTATATCTGAATTGCTTCTGAGATTGCTTTAACATGCTTTCAGTTGTCCCTTAAAATATTCTGAATTTGTCATCAGTTTTACAGGCAGTATTTTCTTTGTACCTCAAATGCCAAGTGACAACCACATGAAATATCTTAAAATAATCCTCCTATTCTATATTGAATTGTGCAAGCTCTGTGATTTTTACACAGGAGTATTATGATACTTCCATTGGAGAGTGTAGAACAGATTAAATTTTTGGAAATAATTTTAAGAATAATCTCACTATGCACATTTGTACATAAGATCTGCTAAGTTCTATGACAGACAAGTACATGTAACTACTGGAATTTGTTACTAGCTGCTTGATATAAGCTAGACTACTTACTGCTTTTCAGTTTTTCAATCAGGGCAAAATTAAATGCTTATTTTTAGCTCATGATTTATTGAGTCAAATGGAATGGTTTCCTTATTTATCATTAGCAGCCTGCTGTTTTTACATGTAGAAACTAGATGATATGGTACACTTATCTTTTAAAAATGAATAACAAATTGGTTAATTTTTTTGTTTATATGCAAGTGACAATCCAACTAGCAACTTCAGTAAGTTACAGCTCTTCCTTGGATAGTTTCCTTATGATTATGTGCCCTGCTGCGCCTTTGATCAGTGATTTTCAGTAGCAGTGCCTGTTTGGCCTGCACATGCACTCTCCACATCCTCATGGCCCATACTGAAGCTATATAGGGTAGGTCAGGAGAACCACTCTCAATCTTTAGCTTGAGATAGTACATCAAGCATGCCCACTTCAAATTTTCATTGTGTAGTTTAGCTTAGATTACTTGCTATAGATGGAGTTTGATGGTAGTGGTTTCTCTTTGATTGTTCTTCTCTGTTTGAGGGGTTACTCTGGGCTTTTACTCTTTGGGGTAAGCTGGGATCCCCAAGCTTTAAACATTGTCTTTCCTGCTGGGAGGCTATTCCAGTGAGTCAAGGACATTCTCTCTGTCTCCAAAGTTTGAGAGACCTGCATATAGCAGCTAAGTGTAAGATCTGCTCCTCATTCAAGAGCAGATCTTGTAAAACCAGGGAGATAAGGTTCAAGATCTTAATGATGGAGCAAGCCCTATAACCAGCTTCTGACCCAGGCTCCGAGAACCCTCCTGTACCATGGCCACTGAGCACATTTAGTGTCCTTTTTACCTCTGGATCCCATTCACTGATTGCCTCGAGGAATTCCGCAATTAGTATTTTATTTACTTCAGAGCCTTGGTCACCAAAAGCCTCGGGGGATGTGGTTTCATCTGTGTTCCTGGTACTGAAAGCCCCACAAAGGTGGACAGGTACTGACAAGAAGAGCAGGAGTCTCAGTCACCAGCTCCAAAGAAGGCTCCAGAAACCTTAGGTCCAAGGAAGTACTGTTGAGGGTCTGAGTGATTCTGATACTGGGAAGTCATCTAAAGCTACTTCTATGATCCATGCTTCTACAAAGTGAGATCAGTACTGAGCACCACTTCTACTTTGAATGTTCATACCCATAAAAGCATGCACTATACCTCAAAGAGAACTACACATGCATACCTAAGTACCTATGTCAGTACTCCAGACTTCTATAATGGAGTCTAATTCTGATTGGAAGCATTTGGTGTCCATAGCTTCAAAGCATTCCACACAAGTACCTGTGTTGGTACCAAACCCAGAGTCCACAGAATCACATTCAACTCCAGTCTATGAACCATTAGTACAGCAGGAATTTAGTATTCAAAAGATCGTGTTGAAGGAGCTGAGAGTCTCCATTATTTACCGGTACTGAAACACCTTTCTGCACCAAGGATTTCTGAGTCACCACCTTCACATTTTTCATTCAGACTCACTACTTCACCAACTTCAACTCTCCAGGGTGAATAGTGATCACCTCCCCTGGAATATGTTGAAGAAGACTTCTCTGACTCACAGATTTTGGTTCAGAGATCTCTTGTCTATGCTATGGGAAATCACTCTCATACGTATTCTCAGAGAACGGAGGGAAGACAACCTCATTTTCTGTCTATATTGTATGACCAGCAGTGGATGCCACTTCCTTTTCTGTGAGGGCACCCCAGTAACCTTATTGGACTTTTGGGCCATGTACTGTCAGCAGTTTCTAAGGGACCCCAGTCATTTTCGCAGGGAGCATAGGCAGAACCTTTCTCCTCAGACTTCAATCCCACCTCACCTACCAGAACCAGTTGAGGAGCTCTTTAAGCAGTAGGAGGAAAGAGCTGAAAAGGAAGCAACTCCTCACACAGATATTTTTTCATCACTGTCAGATGGGGCTGTAATGCCTCGACCACCTTCCGTAGCCTTTAGACAATTCCAGGAGCTGCTGATATGCTTCAGCTTCCTCTGGAGGAGGTTCAGGACTGTCATTATTAGCTCCTGACATTTTACATACTTCAGCTTCTGCATGTGTGGCCCTTCCTGTAAATGAAGCTTTACCAGAGCCTGCTAAAACTATCTAGTTATGGCACCTCCTACTTGTAAATGTGCTGACAAAAACATTATGTCTGGTGAAGGACTCTGAGATTTTTTCTTTAAAACCTGACCCCAAATGCTCTGGTTGTAGAAGTGGATGCATAACACAACGTCTACCCTTTTAATAAAGCCAATACTGCAGCCTAGTCCACTTCCATTACGACCATGATGCAGCAAGCATCCTGGCTTTAGTTGTCCAGCTTCCCTGGGGAGGTACAGAGTACTGGCAAGAATCTTCTTTCTGATGATCACAAGTTGTTTTAGGATTCTACAGACCACTTTCTTCATATCTTGAAGGATTTGATAGTCGTTCCTAGATGTCTCAGATTTATACACCTGCAAATAATGGAATTGAGCAGGTCTCAAACAGCATAGAGATCTCACCTACCTCATTTCTCTAGTTTCTATAGACCAACTGAACTATCATCTAAGAGACCACAATATTCAAAAAAAAGAAGTCAGCTTCTGTCACGACTACTTCATCTCAATCATCCACGTCATCTAAATGCTAGTTTTGTTGGCTTGGTCAAGAGTCCAAACCATCCACTCTCCAGGAATCTAGTGCTGCATCATTCCACTTTCCTTCCCCCTCTTTGGATACCATTTTCCCCATTTCCAACCTGCATGCGAGAGAATAACATCTGATAAATGTGGTTTGGCACTCATAACATAACATCTGGTTATTCCATCCATTTCACTTCCATCCTTCCCTGCCACCACCCTCTTTCCTGTCCCTTTTCAGGAACCCATCTCATGATCAGTTGCTGACACAGGAAGTTGCCTCTGTTCTACGCTTAAAAGCCATAGAACCAGTTCCAGCCCAGTACAGGGGGAAGGGTTTCTGTTCCAAGTACTTTCTGTTCCCCAAAAAGGAATGGGGAATGGAGACCAATGTTAGATCTTAGTCATCTAAACAATTATGTGGAACAACAAAAATTCAGGATGGTGACTCTTGCAGCTATATTTCCCTTTCTGCAACTCTCGAACTTCAGGATGCATATTCTTATGTTGTGATTCACTCCTGTCATAAAGTTTCTTCATTTTATAGTTGACCATGACCATTCTAGTACCATGTGCTCCCTTTTGGCCTCTCCTCTGCTGCAAAGATGTTCTCAAAGATCCTGGCAGTTGTAGCTGCCTTCTAGGTCAACTAGGGATAATCATCTTCTCTTATCTCAACAATTGGCTACTTAGGAGTTAATCTTACCAAGAAGTCCTATTGGCAATACAAATTATAAGGTCTCTGTTCCACAATTTAGACCTTTGAATTCATCATGAAAAGTACACCTTGACACCAGTACACCAGATAGATTTGTTCGGAGTTTCATTGGACAGTGTGACAGATTCACGCCCCTTAAAATCCAATTTCAAGGTTTCTTGCTGAGGTTTGAGGACTTATCTGAAATTGTCTCCAATATTCAGTCCTATGGCAGCCTATACGTTCATAACCTGAGGTGATTGCATCACCAGTTCTGCTTTGGTTACAGCTTCAATTTATGAACTAAGAATCACAGTCGAGACCAGCAACTGTCTTTTCCCTGTCAGGTTCTGGACTCACTCAGTAGGTGAAAGAACCTTCAAAGGTTTGTGTGATAGTCCCTTTCATTATGGCTTCTCCTACCATCATTATAATATTAGACACATACCTCTTAGGATGTGTGATATATATATAGGGTCACACATTATCTAGGGCAAATGGTCTCCATGAGAGCTTTGTCTTCACATAAGTCTTTTAGACCTGAAATTAGGCCAAAATTCTTGCACTCATTTCCTCCCATGGATCAGAGTCAAGTCCATCAAGGTCATGACAGACAATGGGGCCTTCATGTTCTGCACTTACTCCTTCTTGCGTTGTGCTAAGGCAATAACACTGTCTGGAATTGGTGTGTAGAGGGCAGATCGTCATGTCTGCTTCCTACTTCCTTGTAAAGTGGCCAATTACCTCAACAGACATTTCTCATAGAATTTCAAATGTGAGTTGGACTCATGGATCTTCAGCAACATATTTCAGTCATAGAGGTTTCCCGAAGTGGACCTATTTTGCCACTACCATCAACCCAAAGTGCATTTTTTCCCTCAAGATGAGACCCTCAATTATTGAGAGACAAATGGTCTTCTTTACATATATCCACCAATTCCATTACTCTTGAAAGTACCAAACAAGATCAAGCTGTACAAGGCCAAGGTCATCTAAATTGCACAAATTTGGCTGAGACAAATTTGTATCCCTACCTCATTTGAATTGTTTCTCATCCACCAATGAAACTTCCAGTCATTTGTCATTTGGTTGTCTCAGCATGCCAGTCAGATACTTCACCCTAATTTGGAAGTTCTGTACATTGATGATTGACACTTCCTGTTCAATAGAGGTGCAAGAGATGGTGGTAAACAACAAAGTGACTGAGACCATATCATCTTCCAAAATGAATGAGATATCAACTTTGGAGTACCAGTTGACAAATTTATCCTATTCATTCTTCTCTTCCCACCATCATAAAGTATCTGCTGAAATTAAATAATAATAAAAAATCAGGTCTGCTGTCAGCTTCACTTGGTGGCTTTCCTGCTCTTGTTGAAGGCTTTTCAATTTTTGCCAATATCAAGATTCCTCTGAGGATTGATAATCTTTTCCCATAGATTAGAGAACCTATTCCAATATGGGATTTGAATCTTATTCTTAGTTGCCTTATGAAACATCCATTCCAGCCATTAGATGTGTGTGAATTGCTACATCCGTTTATGAAAACAGCTTTCTTCATAGCTATCACTTCAGCCTAGAGGACTGGACAACCAGGGGCTTTACAAAGTTCTTCAGGGAAAAGGTCTCATTATGACCATACCCTGAGTTTCTACCTAAAGTAACTTCTCATTTCATATTAACCAGACCATTCATCTGTGTTTTACCACCCTTCTCCCCAACCACATCAGATACGCAGGAAACTGTCTTCCATAACCTGATTATCAGATGGGCGTTAGTCACTATCTGAACAGAATCAAGCTGTTCACACTGAAGTCAATGGGAGTGAAGGACACTTGTCCCTAGAGTTTTACAAATAAGAGATGGTGAACCAGGTATTTCATAAGATGTCTGAGCAACAGATTCTAAGGTATGACCGCACCATTTCAATTCCAAGCCATTGGCCTAGCTCATTGCTTACCCCTCGTTGTATTTAAATTTCATAGTTTCCAAGCATTTAAGAAGCCAGATCTGGTGTTTTCTTGTTGGAAAGAATGTAGAAATAGAAGCAAGATAGATTCCACAATTCAGTTGCAAAATAGTTTCTACTTTCTCCCAACACATGCTCCAAATACATCATACATTAACATAAAGCATGCAGTTATACAAATTCCAGAATATATACCAAATGTTTGGTTTTGAATTTGGAAAGTCAGTGAAATCTGTACTGTAATGTGAAATATATTTGTTTTTCAAATTTGTATGCAGCATGGAATCTGGTTTTATACTGCTTGTTATCATGAGCGATGTCTCCTTTGTGGTGGTGTGTGTTGTGTGAAACTTTGGTTTTAGTTCAGCACAATGGAGAAACATCTACAGTAGGCATTATGGAATCTGTGTTGTCCATCCACTGGAAAGTTATTATGGGCATATTTTGTACTTTTTTTTCCAGAATGTTGAGTTGGTGCAGAATTATTATGAACATGTGTTGGAGAGTTTGTTTTGCTTACATATTATGACAATATAGTAATTGTACATTTTTGTTGCAGAATTTGCTACATATATGTTTAAATAATAAGTAAATAACAGAATTGTCCATGTTTTCTTGGTATAAGTATGTGAAGTTTGAAACTGTGTGAAGTTGCTAATTTATAACACTCTTGTGAAGTGCTGTGGGTGCTTGGCATCCACTGAAGCCAGCAGGAGTTGAAAACGCTCAGCACTGCATGGGATTTGGCCCTAGATTTATTTTGTTATGAGTAAGAAAAAGGGAATCAGGAATTACTTCATAAGTTGTCTAACCAAAACATTAACTAGGTAGTTTAGTTATTGGCCAGGCTGCAGTGACCTTCAATGGGCTATGGGATGTGCCTGTGTGTGGAGGCTACAGTTTGCTTAAACTGTCTGGAAAAAATGATTTAATTTTTTGAAGAGTTAACTGACATGCCCACTATAGTGATCCCTGATAAGCTCCTGTCTGTGGAAACACCTTTAATGTTCTCCTCCCATCTTCTATTGAGATCTGCAGTGCTCTTATACACCTTTTATGTAAGAATTGTCATCAATTTTTTACAAACGCCATAGATAACCCTCTCCCTCTCTTTATGGATCCTGATGAACTCCCACACCATTTTTGTTCTCCTGCAACCCATTGTAAACATCTCAAAGCACTCCTTTACTCTCTCATAAGATGCTGCAGCTGTACTGCTGCTCCTCAGAGTCTTTCCAGTGAGTATTGTATGTATTTGATTTTTAGGAATTCCATTAATTGTGAAACGGGCTCCAACACCATCCACTTTAAAAGCGCTTTGACACCTCTCATTCCTTTCAGAGACCTTTGCTGCTCCTGTAAATGCTCAACATGAATTTCTTTTTTTAAAGCAAACCCAATATGTGACAAAACTTTCCATTTATAGACTCAAATGCATTCCTGCACCCGCCCATGGAGATTATTCATGCTTTTCTCCATACTATCTTTATAGAGATTGCAAGGCATCTGCCCCTTCTAGCGATTCCCTCCAGAGACTTTCTGATGCACTCCAATTTTCCTTAAAGATTCCTCTATTCTATCCTGTTTTGCTCCCTTGTAGATCCTACTGAATTTTCCCATTGTTTCCTCCAGCTGCAAGCAACAGGAGGTTTGTCACCAATCAGAAGATTTGGCCACTCAGTATATAAATAACTTAACAAAGGTTCTGCTCTGATTTAATCTGACTGAGCAGAACTAATAATAAAATAAGCACCATCTGTTTTATTAAATCATAAACAGCAGCCTCTAAAATAAACCATTTAGTGTTATATTATTTCAGAAACAAACAATAAATCTACTCACTATCTGTTATTCAGATAACAAACTGTTAGCACGTGGTTCAAATTTCAGCCTCATCTATAATGTATAACTTCCATTGTAGGTTGTTGCTTTATTTATTTATTATGTATTTGTGTATCCAATATTTATATTTTATGGAGCCTATGTGGAGTAGCACTTGGGCACCTTAGTTTTTCTTTAATCTCAAAATCAAACCTCATTATTTTGCTACAGAAGAGCTTCAGAAGAACAGGTTTTCAAAAGTCCTGAGTAGCCACATCTCCAGTAGATGTCAATGGGAGCTACAGGTTTCCAGCATCTCTGAAAATCAAGCCCAAGGAACTTCCATATGAGTTAATTAAAATCCTGTTGGAACAAGTGAGCCTGTGGTCTGACTCTGATTGGACTTGATACAAGAATTACTGGGTGAAATTACTGGGCCTGTGTTATGCAGCAGATCAGACTAGGTGATCATTATGGTTCTTTCTGACCTTAAAATCAATAAGCCACTTGAAAGAAAGAACAAGTTACACAAGAGAAGGTCATCTAATGAAATAACATGTGGAATGAGTTTTATATCAAGAAACTACAGAAGTGTCCCACTTTATCTTGATACATTTAGACCTGTGCTATTCTATTCTATTCTAGTTTAGAAGTTCAGTTTGAAAAAAAAAAAAAAGAAATTTTTTTTTTCTTCCAGCCAGGGGTGGCTCCAGGCACCAGCACACACAGAGTGTGCCTAGGGTGGCAAGCCACGGAGGGCGCTCTGCTGGTCACCATGAGGGCGGTAGGCAGGTTGCCTTTGGCGGCTTGCCTGCGGAGGATCTGCTGGTCCTGCGGCTTCAGCAGACCTCCCGCAGGCGTGCCGCTGAATCCACCGGACCGGGGACCTCCCACAGGCAAGCCGCCGAAGGCAGCCTGCTTGCCATGCTTGAGGCAGCAAAAGACTAGAGCTGCCCCTGCTTCCAGCTTGGAAATCTTCACTAGATCTTTATTCAAAGTACAAGAATTCTTCCAATTCTTCTTCTGTCAAGGGCTTACAGATTGAAATCTTTGTTTCCTAGTCCGTCAGAGTATATTTTCTATTCCTTCATTCAATACTTTATCCTTAGGAAACTATCACCACTTGCCACCTCTGTAAAAGTGTATGGAACTGTCAGAGACTCTGGAGAGGGGGCAAGAGAGGCCTTGAAGGGCCTGCACCCTATCCTTAGCAAACTTAACATATGACCAGGATGACCCTCCTTCTGGGAGCACCTATGGCAACCCTCAAGGAGGGTGTATGTGTTGGCATGAAGGCACTCCCTGTTGCTAACTGAAGATAAGAAGTTGATGAGGCACTTGTACTGCCCCAACTTATTTAAATCTTATTATGAATATTCCAAATAACCCCCCACTTGTAGATTAAAATGAATAAAACCGCTTGGGCCTGATTCTCCACTCCATCCAAGTTAGGTGCCATGGGGAAGTTGTTGTGGCTCCGTTATTCAGAGCCTCTCAGCCCTTAAGTGAGATGTGTGTGCATAGGGACAGCCGTAACTTATGTCTACAAGGATTTGTGCAGCAGAGTTCATCTTTGCCAGGCTCTCTCCCACCTACATCATGCTCCTCTCCCTCCTCACGTTGTGACGGGGCATCTGGAGCAGGAGATGACAGAGCCACCTCTACCACTCAAGAGTTAACTGGTACAGGAAGAATTCTCTACTGCCCTTCTCCTGGCATAGTGCACCACATAAGCAACACAAAGTGGGCTTAAAGTTGCCTCAGCAGACCTGAAAATCCAGCCCATGAAGATTTAAAACCAGCTGTTAGAAAAAACTGAATGGCTGCATTGTATGTAGGACACTGTGGTTTGGATGTTAATTTGAGTTTGTAGTTAAGTTAAATAGAGTCCAGTTATATAAATGTCTTGCTTTCAGCTATAGATATTGATATGTAAATTCATTAACTGGTATATTTAATTAAATGTAGGACTGTTTTTTAAAATGTCTTCTTAAAAATGCTGATTTTCTGCTTAGATATATCTGCAGTCCCTTTAGTTTATGGACATTTAACTAAGACCTATATTCTGAAACAACAAAAGATCATTGCAAAGAACATAAACGCACAATGAAGTGTATAGACACATGGTGTCATGAGGTGATTTTACGCATTTAATTTTTAAAGCCACTATATCGTAACTGAGCCAATAAACTGAACATTCTTTCTTGTTCTTCCGCTTGTATTGACTAGCCCTGATTGAGATGGCATTGCAGAAATTGTGCAACATTTCTTTGTTTCTGAAGAAAATTTTTCATGCTTTTAAGCTTTTGATACAGTGATCTAATTCTAAGACAATTAAAATAAAATCTATTGAATACAGAGATTCACTGGACCAAACTCTATCATGGCTTATATCTTGAACTATTCCAATGAAGTCTGGGCAAAAGATGGCTCAGAATTCTAAAAAGTCCAGGAGAAGTTGTGACAAAGTGTGTGTCATAAGTATTTGTCACCAATCTGAGGAGAACAAATCTTATGAATTTTGACAAAAATATCAAGACCAGCACCTTTTTTTTCTTATTTTCTTTGTCATGAAGTTAAAGAGACAGTCTGTTGGAAGCTGGAATATGCATGTCAAGGAGAATGATGATGTGATACGCTGTGATTCCTGAACAATGACTAATCTAATCTCAAGAGATCATCCTCTCTTGAAATATTTTAGTCCCTTTCACATTTCAGTTTTGGGCTTCTCTTGAACAGTGTCTTCAGACTGTGCCAAATTTTGTGAAATACTGATTTGTATAATGTGGATACTTGTCTACTAGGGCACAGAGCTGTGACCAATCTCGTCTCATGTAAGTCATGCACTTGGCTATAAATAGGGTACAAAGTTTCTCAGAGATTAAAGATAGTTGTGTGTGTCTATGCACTAAAACAGCAAGCTGCATTATATTCATTCACTTTGTTCACTCAATGTATCCCGTGGCAAACTTGTATTTATTTATTAACAGCCACAGGGCTGATTTTTGGCAAAGACAGTGGCTCAACTAGTGCATTATCAATTGGGGTCGCAGATCATTCAGATATCATAAACTGCAGTGAGAGTTCCTTTAGCTATGGTAACCATGCTGTGCAAGGGTTTGTGAAGTAGGTAAGGGGATCTGGTGTGCAATGTCTGGAAAGATAACCACTTGCATTAGATTGCTGCATCAAAACACCAAAGGGATGGCTGTCTGGTGCTCTTGCCCACTGGTGTATCCTGAAAACATCTCTTGTGTTCAGTGATAAGAAATAGGGAGGGAGACAAAGAAAATTATGACCCTAGCAGATTTTCATAATGGAAAATAAAAAAAGCTAAATAGTAAAATGGCATTTTTCATGATCAATTGTTGCTGTGGTCTTTAAAAGTTTCTGGGAAATAAATGTAGAGAAATTCTCCCACAATTGCTTGTAATATTCTAATGAAACTCAACTAAATGTTGTAACCAAAATATTGAACGAGACTGATTTTTCTCCTTTCTAAATTTTTAAGATCCAGACTTTAAGGACCTGGGAGTTTTGAAACCATTGCCAGGTTGGTATGCTAGACATTTCATAAAACTTAAAGGCCTTTGTCTTCTGCTATAGAAAATATTTTTTGCTTGCTGTTCAGGTTTCATATTTGTGGCATTTTGTTATTCAGTTTGTGAGTTTGAGATGGGAGGACCTGAAGGAATTGTGGAATCTGTGCAAATTGTGAAGGAAGGAAAAGCTTCTGATACGGAGGCAGTTGACTGTAAATGGTACATCCGAGCACCACCACGATCCAAGGTCAGTCCTGCATCTACTCACTGATTTGGCACTTAATTTAAGAATACGAATATAGTGTACGTTTCTTTGTACATACGGATCTTGCTTAGCAATTTTTCAGTGTTGAACTTTTAAACTGTTATTTCCTTCAGCATTGGAAGGTAATTTGTCACCTCACTGTCACAGTAACCTTCATTTGCTATAAATAACAATGTGGGCAGCATAATGGGTAATTTTCTCCAACACGTCTTTCCTCTGAGCTTTAAAGAATCAGGAGCTCTCGTTAACTGTGAGGTGATGTATCCCTTTATTTTCCATATTTTACACCCCGTCTTTATGTTGACACTAAGATCATGTGTCCAGGATATGTAATGTTTAAAAAACATTGCCAAATCAAATAGTATCATCATCTGTTTGTCGTTCTGGAAATTAGTGAAAACAGAGCCATGGTAAATTCATATATCTTGAGTCTGAGCCCTATACTTCTGAGAGTGAGCCACTGATGAATAGACTCCCCATTCTTATTTTTCCTGCATAGTTGTCAATGTTTTTGTCATTGTTTATCAAAAAGAATATAGCAAAAGGATGTTTTCTTTAATCCAGTGGCTCCCTTCTTTGGTTTTATTATAGTGTCTCATTTGTCCAAAGCCAACTCAGTAGCACTGGGCAATTTTTTTTCAGATAAATACTTGATTCACCCAGTTTGAGATCAATAAAACATATTCAGAAATTTAGATTGAATTCAGCTAATAGTTTTGATTACTTTTTTTCAAAGTCAAGATGATTCATTGTGATGTTTTTGAAATGTAACATCTTGACTTTTAGTTTCAAGCCAATGTTTCATTTTGAAATTTAGCTAGTTTTATTTTAAAAAAGGAAAAAAAAAACAAAATAGTTAAAATGAAACAAAATAGTAATAAAAATTTCAGTTAGAGTTTAACCAGAAAACAACTTTTTTTTTTTTGGTTTTATCTTTCAGCCACCATTACATTATTTTTGTAGCTTACTCATCGGTGAACACTTGGATTAATTACAGATGGATAGCACACCATTTCTCCTCTGTTCTAGGGTGGAATAACTTTGTGCTCATCACCTATTTTCACACGTCTTCTAAAGGCAGCACAGCAGTTGATGTTCAAAAAATATCTTTTATCAGTGATGTGAGAGCACTACTCCCTCAGCGGAACTGCCTCAGACTCCAGGCTTTGCAAACTAGTGTGTGTGCACACACTAACTTTGGAAAGCTGAGAGAGAAATCATTTTGTGTGTTATTATAAAGCAGAATGAACAGAATGTACCTATCTGTTGTAACATTTGGCATTCAGTACCCAAAATGAAAAGTTGCCTGAGAGTTACATAAAATTAGATGACAGATTTGTGGCAGCATTTCTCTATTCAATAAAAGTTTGGAGGAAATGTGGAATAGTTGTGTGGCAAAGGATGGAACAGGATTATTGGAACTATCCACTTTATATCCTATTTATTGGGTTATTTTCATATAATTGCAGTATAAATACAGGTTTTCCACTAAATAGATGAGATTCTCATTCTCTGCGTAGACTGAAAACGATTATTGCACCATACTGAGAAATTATTTATTGATAGGTGTATCATCAAAAAATCATTTGTGCTTCCCTAATTCTGGGCTGCTTCTGGAGCTGACATAACCTGCAGAATAAGTTAGGGCAGCTCCCAGTGCTGCTCTGATTTATAGTAGCTTTGCACCGATGCTTTTGTTCTGTTCCACAGTTCAGAATAGCCAGAATGCAAAGTGCTCCAGCCACTCATCCCTTCTCATGCTTGATATGCTCCTATTCCAGGAGCTGCACAGGAGGGTGGCATAGGCCCACCTAGGCCCCAAGGGAATTAGCTGCAGCAGAGAGACAGGTGCACAGGATTGTGAAGTCAGATCTAGACTGAAAGGAGCTTTTCTTTCACATACGTTATTCTTGGCAGTTGAACAAATCCTTTCTTTATTATGTGCTTTGTTTTGGTACCTTATAAAGAACTGATTTTCTGCATACAAATATTAAGGAAGTTATTCTGGGAAGTGGTTAGAAGCTTTTCCTAACCTGCCTAATCAATCACACTGTCACACCAAACCTTTGGTAAATGATTAAAAAATAACTCATCAAAAGTGATTCACAATGAAGAGATTATAATCTGACTTTTTTACTGAAGTTATATATTATTCATAGTTTACAATCTCTCTTTTCCTTTATTATATTCAGTCAGGGCTTTCCACTACTTTCAAAGCTAAATAAAAAATAGTAGAATTTAGCCAGCATTTCTTTTTTCATTATGATGATAAAAATACAAACTTAAAGGTGACAAGACAATTATTTAAACCATAATGCGATCAGGGGATATAAATTATATATACCACAGCTACAGTGAAGCTTTATCATTTTTGTTGCTAATAGTTTTGGCATTTACAGTGACATCTCAAAGCTCTGTAAAAACTAATACTCTAAAATTGTGCTGGTACATTTCTCCCCACCCTCCAATGTAACATGGGATTGGTGGTTTGAAGAAAAGGGTTTCACTGAAATTTTGTGACATAAATGTGGAGAAAGAAGATACAGTGGTTATGTTTCTACTTTATAGCATATTGTGTAATTAAGTAAGAAAAGACCTCATAATGCTAAATATGGTCATGTGCAAGTGCTTACTTAAAATATTAGCAACCTAGTTATTCCACATTGAAATCAGTGGCAAAACTCCCAAAGACCTGAATGGAGGCTAGACCAGGCCTTACATTTATTTTAAAGGACTCCATTCACTTTTATGTGAAAGTTTCTTATGTACTGGCATTATGAATAGCACTTAAAATCAGAATAAATGAGATTAGAAAAATAAGAAAAAAATTCTAATTGTCAGTTGGATCACTTTAAGCCTAACCCAAAGTTCAGTAAAAATCTTGCTGTTGACTGGGGTTTTCGATCATGAGCATTGTGAATTAGACTGCACAGTCAGTTTTACTCTTTCTTCCAGCATATTCAGTTTGCTAGTCAGTTTCCGCTATTTGTTTGGGTGTTTCACACATCAGGTTAGAGAAATAAAGGAATGTATAGTCATAAAACTACACAAATTGGCAGAGGCATGAAGGAGCAGGTTTAGTACTAGAGATTACTTTTAGCTCTTTTTTTTAACTGACCAAATACCAAGTTGTCAGAGTCTTTTTAACTGGGATTCAATTTTTAGTCATGCACTGAATAATTTAGATCTTTGATCTTGTGAAGCATTGTGGCACTGATCCAAACCCAACTGAAGTCAACTGAACGACACTGATTGATTTCAATAAGCTTTGGATCAAGCCTTGGTTTCCTCATGTGAAGTTCTGAATGCACGCAACTCCTGTAATGATCATTGAGAGTACATGGAAACTTGCAGGATCAGGCCCTCCTTGGCTTTAATGTACAAATCTGCATTTTGTTTTTGGAGCTGCTCTTTCTTTTGCACAGATGACATACAGTTTTAAGCTAATTATTTGAATCCAACACATCAATGTTGATTTTTGACAAATCTATATTTACTATGCCAAACTGTGCTCCCAGATACACCGGTAATACCAGAGCTGAAGTCCTGTGACTGAAAACAGAATTGGGACTAGGAAACAAATATATTTCATTTATGAAGTTCAGATTGTTGGCATGTTTGCAAACATCAGGGAGGTGAGATATTAAGATGAAGGGCACTGGAGAACTGCAATATGATTATTTTATCACTAGATGATGTGTATATATTAAGAAGCAGGTACAGCATCAGGGAGGTGCTTTTTGTTCCTTGTCTGCTGCCATATAAACCTACTTTCAGAAACAGGCTATTTTTTATAAGGCTAAAGGGTGGTAGGCCACTGGAGGTGTTTAAAACAGAAGCCTGCAGAAATAAAGAGGAACATGTGAAGCGAATGCCTATAGTGAATAGATGAAGAAATTGCACTGAGTGTTACTACCATTCTCACAATATGTTGTATGTAAAAGTGATGAAAATTGTACCTGATTTATTTTGTTGGGAATGAAGGCTGTTACCCCTAAACTAGCCTTACAGTGATTATTTAGCTTTTACAATAATATATTTGTGTGGTGTTTTGGAATCAGAGAGTAGTTGGTGTGAAAGATTCATCCATATTTTCAAATGCTCTTTCCTGGTGGAGAGTGCAGTTGGGGTACAAATATAGTTATTAATTGCCATGATGAGGTGAAGGCACTCTAGGGTTCCCTGTCAGAGCTCCTTTACAATAACTTGTAGCCATAGTTCCCATCTAAGGTGGAGGAGCATAGGGAAGTAAGATAAACATTTATGTCTCCAATCTGAGCAGGAGGTTATGCAGAACTATGCCAGTGCAGGATGTGCACTGGTGAGGATTGTGCTTCAATTTATGTTGTGCTTCTCCTTGCGCACAGGGGGTGAGCAATCTGTTCTATTCAGTAGAATGTGACAGATTGTTCTATACTGATGGCTTGTATACTGTGGAGAAGTGGCATGACCCTGTCTATCCCACCCACCTCTTTTCTTCCAGAGTCTTGCTTTGGCCAGGGTATATACTTCCCAGAGCGTATGGGGCGTAAGGTGTGCTGGTTATTCTGTGTGGTCTAGTTGTATAACATGTGCCTGCCTAATCTCTGATATACTTTCTGTAATATTGGTATGTTTGATTTTGCTTTAATTTATTAGGAACAGCTCTCAAATCAGTAATACGGCTTCCTCTATTGGAGGTCAAATAGAATTTAATTGAGAATAAGTTTTGCTTAAAATTAATAAACAAATGTCCTGGATTCTTTCGCCAGGATGATTATTTTAGTTACATTTGATAAAATGGCTTAAAATTCCAGAAAAAAAATGTTCCTTTTTTATTAAAGCCTCATGGGGTTTTAGATTAATTTCTCTGAAACATTGTTGGTTTCATCCCTGTTGACATAATGATCAGGGCTTTGTTGAGAAAGACAGAGATGGTGGCCAGACTGCTTAAGGAAACATGAAAAAGATTAATGTTTGGGTTCTGAATGGCTTCTAGATTCTCACTTCCAGAGTCAGTGGAGCTCAGCCATGTCACAAGGATGACACACATTGACTCTCTGGAGAGAGCTTCAAGTATTTGCCTTATTATTCTTCTGGTTGGGTGAGTAATTGAGCAATATTTTGTCAGTACAGGAAGAAGTTTCTGACCTGTCATCAGGCTGGATGATTAGAGGACACACTTGTTTCTCCTAAAAGAGAGACATTTAGGAGTTTAAATTGGAAGCCAGGGGTCTCAGAATATGGAAGAAAGGAAACATTTAGACCTTCTCTGGACTAGACTTTAGAACAAAACAAAATGGGATGAAGAATAAACAGTACTCAGTTACTGTATTAATGCAAAAACAGTAAAAATGGCCTGTGTTTTGTCACCTCTAATAGCAAAAAGATTGTGATCTGATTACAGTTCAAGTGTCTATTTTTCATCACAGGGAGAAGTGCTGTTTAATTGTTCTTGTTCCTATTTTGGTTTATATGGTTCTTTTTTTGTTGTTGTTCTTTTGTAGATCTATTTACGATTCTTGGACTATGAAATGCAGAATTCAAATGAATGCAAAAGGAATTTTGTGGCTGTCTATGACGGAAGTAGCTCGGTGGAGGATTTAAAAGCTAAATTTTGTAGCACTGTTGCTAATGATGTGATGCTGCGTACGGGTCTTGGGGTAATCCGCATGTGGGCAGATGAAGGCAGTCGAAACAGCCGATTCCAGATGCTTTTCACATCTTTCCAAGAACGTAAGACTCTAAGCACTCTATGTTTCAATATGTCAAATGATACAAGTCTCATAAACTGTTAATGAGACTTTCTTCATACAAATTAAGAACTGAAAGAACTTCCTTAACAAGCTATTAAAATTGCAAATCAGATTTTTATTTCATATGTTATACTGTGGGTACGTCTTCACTACCAGCTGTATCGGCGGGTAGCAATCGATTTCTCAGGGATCGATATATCGCGTCTCATCTAGACGTGATATAGCAATCCCTGAACGAGCTCCTGTCGACTCCAGAATTCCACCAATGCGAATGGTGGTAGCGGAGTTGACAGGAGAGCTGCGGACGTCGATCCCGCACCCTGAGGGCGGTAGGTACCTCGATCTAAGATACTTCGACTTTAGCTATGCTATTCACGTAGCTGAAGTTATGTATCTTAGATCGATTTCCCCCCCCAGCGTAGACCAGCCCACATGTGTGATAGTTTGTGAGACAGTGGTTAGACTACAGGACTGGGAAGCAAAACGTCTGGATTTTAGTTCTAACACTCAATTGTTCTATGACCTTGGGCAAGTCCCTTAACCTCTGTCTTCCTCAGTTTCCATTTATTTAAGGTAAGGCTGATCAAACTGAACAGGTTTCTGTGAGGCGTAATCACTGACTGTTTACAAAGTGCTTTGAGATATTAAGATGAAGGGCACTGGAGAACTGCAATATGATTATTTTATCACTAGATGATGTGTATATATTAATAAGCAGGTACAGCATCTCCTGTTAAGTAAGGGATGATGGTTTAAATCCTTTGATTTAATGTTTTAGTAACCATAGAAGTTATCCAGACACTTTACACGAAGTTATGGTTTATAAAAGATACAAAAACTTAAATTTGAATAATATTCATTTTTGGCAGCTTCTTGTTGTTTAATTTGTAGAATAAAAACAGCAACAGTTCTTGCACTCAGAGTAAGAGGAAAGGACTATATGGTTTTATTTATTTATAAATTATGATTAATGTTGTATTTAGAAATATAATCTTTAGTGCTCTGCATCTCACAGCTGATGTACGGTACAGTGAAGTAAGCAATAAGTGTCCTGGGGAGGAAGGGGCAGGTAACACGAATATAGGCAATAGCAATAACTTGTAGCCAGATAGCCAGAGTTCCACAAGTAAAAAGATTTGGTTTACCACAATGCCATCAGTGACTAGAATGTGTGCATAATCCCATCAAATACATTCTTCATCTGCATTCTGTATGTACCCTATGATGAAGCAATGAGACTGTAGCGGTGAGCCTTTGTAGTTCCTTAATTTTACTCTGATTAAAAATTCCTGATGCTCTGCTGACCTGCAACTGTGTTTGTCACAGTTCTCTCACTTTGCAGCCTTAAGGGTAGTTTGTGTTTCTCTAGTCTATAAATCAAGTCTGTGCCTAAAATATAGAGAGAATACTCTGTTGAGACTATGCCGCTTTTCGCTTTGTTTCCCTGGCTGGAGAAGTCTTGAATATTCAAGGTCTGATTCATTGGAAAAAAGAAAAAAAAATCTTTCTCTGTTACCTTAGAAACAGAGAAATAGGCATTGAGGATTCACTGCTTCTAAAGAACCAAAGAGTAATGCATAGGATCATTAACTTATGACCAAGATTTGAGCAAGTATACATTTACAAGGCTTTGAAATTGAATCATAGCCATGGAAAACCATTTTTTAAAATTTGTATTCCATGAAACCTGCAAACAGTTCTATAAACATTGTTCAGCCCCCTCCCCTTGCCCCCGNTTGCTTGTACTATCCCCAGAGGTTAAGGAGAACAATTTTTCTCCATCCTTCTTGTGACAACCTTTAATGTACTCGAAAACTTATGTCCCCGTCCATCCCCCCCCCGCAAAAAGCTAGTGAGTAGCCACTTTATTATACATCATCAGGTGTTAAACCATATTCTGGAAGGACACTTGAAAATCTTTCCATGTCGTATTAACTGGTCAATTTCCTCTAAACTGTCACTGACATGTTAAAATCTTAGCACACATTAAAAGCTAAATTCTGCCATCAGATACATGTACCACATCAGTTGTCCAGAGATGATTATGTACATAGACGATTGTTATGTGTCTGAGTTCAAAGTTAAAACAGATATCTGATATGCCAACTATAAGACACAACATGTGGGGATGAAAAGTCTAAATCTTTTAGCAGCACATGGAAATAATGAGATCATCCACACACGGAGGATGAGATTTGCAGCTTTTGAAGGCACACATCATTCAGAAACATAAAGATCAGGGACAGAGAAGCCACAAGGGTAGGAGGGGAGACCTATGTCACCACTGTGAGAGTAACCAAGAAATAGCTGTTCTATTCATTCAGAGCCAAGAAGGAAGGGTTAAAAAAGGCAATTCCTTAGCAGGGCAGGTGACATTTCACTGTGCCATGAGTCTTCCTTATTGATCTCAGTTTAGTAAGGGTTTCACATTATTATTATTTATTTCATATGTGCATAGACAAAGTAAAATGATGAAAGAGTGGCAAAGTAAAATGTTCTTACATTTTATGATGGGGTCACCAAGAGACACTGTGACACAAAGCCTTTCAGGTTCCATTTCTTAATGTGCAATGTTCACGTTTTGGAACACATACGGTGATGGTATTAGTTTTTGTTATGCAAGGCTGTGTCATGGCAATGGTCCTGATGGTTTGCAAGTAGCAGGAGAATTTGCTTTCTACCTCAGTTTCTCATTAGAATCAATTCTTTAGACACAGTAGCTCCCTGGGAACTGGGTATTAATTCTAGGCAGAGAAATCTGAAGGAAGGCTTTGCCTGCATGCTGTTTAAGTACCTGTGTAAAACAAATTTATGCTTTAGAATATACACAAACTCTGCATCACTGGTTTCTCCTCCAGTAGGAAGCTGTTCTGCAAGACCCTGAACATTTGCTATTGCTCTGCAGAGGAATGATAGTGGTATCTTTTATATGGAGATATACCTATTTCATAGAACTGAAAGGGACCTTGCAAGGTCATCAAGTCCAGCCCTCTGCCTTCACTAGCAAGACCAAGTACTGATTTTACCCCAGATCCTGAAGTGTCCCCCTCAAGGACTAAACTCACAACCCTGGGTTTAACAGGCCAATGCTCAATCCACTGAGCTATCCCTCCCTCCACGATTACAATTGGACACTAGAGTCTGAAGTAAGGGCAACAGTATCATACAAAGTAAGTCTAAATTGATCGTGTCAAGAGAACTGATTCTAATATGACTGAAAATAGTAACAGAGACTCTTAACATGTTAGTATTAACTCAGTATTCAGCCGTATCAAATATTTAGTTTTGTCCATTTAAGCTGTTCAGTCCATCTGGCCATGGTCCAATCTCATTTTATGTTCTTTCAAAATATGACTTCATTTAAAATGCCCTTTTACCATGCCCCAATAGTACTTAATAATTCCTAAATGTGATAGTTAGTGACTGCAGCATACTTTAAATGTATATTTACATGTATATTTAAAATTGGAATAACTGGAGCATAATGAAAGGATAACAAAGGAGAAAAAAAGGTTTGTTTGCATGTTCAGGTAAGACTTGAAAAATTATTCTTCCCTGAACTATCCTTATAAATATTATAGGTGTTTCCTTCCCCACTTACTGGCTGTTCACTTCACCTACCTTAACTCTGACAGTGATCTGCAGCCAGATTAATGACAGAAGTACTTTCTACAGACAGCTACAGCCCCTTCAATGAGCTTTGCTTCTGAATAGCCACACCTACACTTTACCCTAAAAGCAGACTTTCAAAACCTGGATATATGGATAAGAGAAAATCCACCTGTATGCACAACAGACAAGATGCTCATTCTATCACTTCTGACAGCTATTTATTAGTACTCCATCCCTCTATCTGTAATCCTGAGTGCACTGGACATTCTTGCCAATAAGGGAATTGCCTTCATCCAACCCCTATCAAAAAATATCTCTTTCACCTTCCTTTATCACTATCCTCAATTTAAAAAAGGATTGCACTGAGCCTTTCTGAAGTCCTATTATGCTTGGCTGTCTTAAATGAGGCTTTACAATTCTTCCTTGTTTCATGATATGTTTGGGTTTAGAGAAGGATAGTGGAATATTGGACCAGATTTACTAATGCAGTGCTACCAGCCAAACCCATCCTTCCAGCCAAATTAGCCTGCCCGAAAAGGATTGCCCAGTGTAAAGGCAATCCTCCAATGTGATAAAAACAGTGTAGAGACTCTATTATTTATGATGTTTATTATGTTAGTTCATAACCAAGCATATGTTAAGCACTGTACATGTACATAGTAAGAAAAAATCTCTGCGCTGAAGAGCTTAGTGGTAAATAGACAAAACTCACACTACTCTCACTCCTTCCCACTAGCATAGTAGGAGGAAGAGGGAATGTTTGGGATACCCTTTGCCAGACTGATCCTCAGCTGATGTCTGGCCCTTTAGGGACATTTTGTAGCTAGCATAAGTGAGAGGATCTCTTAGGCTGACCTAATACCACGCAGGGTGACTGACCCAGCTTCACAGAGCTGTACCAGGATTGGGGATAAATTAAGCCATCTTTGTATGCACGCTTTCGACCTACACTCTGTGCAAAACAACCAAACCTCAGGAACTAGGCCATAACATCACATTCTTCTGAAAAAAAAAAAATCGAATTTCATGATCTAGACATAGACTCTGTGTGTTTGAATATAAACAGTACATATGCGTGTGTGTGTATTACAATAAATGTGTATGTAGATATGCAGTACATTTCTGAGCCACATGTTTGTGTGTGTGTGTGTATGGCAGTTGAGGCTGCACAGAGATTATTCTTCAGAAACTCCTACCTTTCTGAAAAAATTTCTTCTTCCAAGCTGAAATTTTCCACATTTGGAACATTTTAAGAAATTTGAGTGAAATCTGTTCACCTATTTTTGAGTTATGCAGAGGGTGAAAATAAAATATTCATTTCATCCATCAGCTGGAGAAAATGGAAAGACAGTTTTTTTTCTCAGGCATGGTGCAAAAGAGAAAAACTTCAAAAACTGAAACCTTCTCATTTCCAGCCCAATTTCTAAAACTAACCCAAAGATCAAATCAAATATGGATGCTGAAGTATTGACTCTGCACTGTGGGAGTACACAGGAAGTGAGAGAAGAGAGTCCAGGTTCTGCTGACAGTTACATTGGTGCAACCCCTTTGACTTCAATGAGGTTTCACACTCTTACTCCATGAGGCTACATTCACAATATTGCAGTATTTTGGGTTACTAGTTAGGCTGTTATTGTATATTAAGGTATATGTTTAAGTTCAATTCTGTCTTTCCACTTGACTTGAATGAGAGAGTCAGGGATGTATCTGAGGACAATTTTGAAGTCTTATGGGCCATATTCTGCCCAGATTTACACTCTTGCAACACCATTGGCTTCAGTCAGGTTACATACATATAACTTACGGCAGAGTTAGTCCTCTTAGGGTTTTCCATTTCCTAACTCAGGACATGATTCTGCTTCCAATAACCCACATTATGCAGTATGCTGCATGTAGTTCTATTGCTTTTCATGGGACTATTAATGGAATAAAGAATGGCTGTAGTGATAATTGGCCTATCCAACTCGTGAGCCGATTTATAAAGTGTCACAATACCCTATAACAATAAATGTTGGTGGGAAAAGGTGAAAAAGGGACACAGACTGAATTAGTCTGAACAAAAAGGCTTACTGATATAATTCAAGGACTATGTTAAGATCATGCCTGATGAACAAGACAAATATGGGACTGGAAGTCAATGAACCAAAATTGGTGTGTTAGAAAATAGGCCTAACTGATGGACAAAATAAAGGGAAGATGACCTATTCCACCCATCACTCCCTTTTGTGATTCTCCAAAAAAGGAGACTTTGGAAGAAACTTTGGTGGAAGCTAATGCAACAATTGCTGACTGAAACAAGGGGAAAGATTGAGCTTTGCCATCATGGCTGCCACTTCTGCGATCTCCTGGACCCCAAGATACACTGTAACAATGTTGGACTTTCCTCAGCCTAATACTGAGGGATATTCTGACAAGAGTGAGTCAGAGAGAGTGGCCCAGATGACACCACTAGCTCTTGCTAAATCCCAAACAGCATCTGAGATGTGAGACTTTGTTGCTCCCCCACCTCCATGTGTCCTTTTCCTTCCTTACCTAATTTCTTCTTTCTCATCTCTCACCTTTTCCTTCTGTCTAAAAAGAGGTTGGCTTATCTAGCCAAGATTGTATATTTTGCAACTTTTCTGGAAGTCTGTAAAGAAAAAGAGGTAGCTAAAAGCAATGCTCTGCATAGCCTGATGCAGGTACAAGTTTCCCAGGCCCTGGAGTGGCTCTTAAGATGGAGTGCTGTGCCTCTGGCTTTCCAGTAGTAAGGTTGAAAATGGGTCAACACCAGAGACAAAAGCTGCATTTACTGTTTCTTCCTTTCCCTTTGAGTTTGTTTTTGTTTTGTCTTCTAAAAACTGGGACTGAAATTTAACAGCAGCATGAAGAAGAACATCTCCATCCCAGCTCAAGTAACTTCATCTCTCCTTCCACACAGAAAATAGAGTTACCATCTTTAACACCATCTAAAACTATTAGAAGAGTTTCCTTCTAAAATCTCTCCATAACAGGAGGGAAAGGGAATAAGGGGGTGTTGTTAAAATGAAAACCTTAGTTAATACTTTACATTACATTGGTTTTAACTGTTTTTCCTCCTTTTTCTGTATCTTTATTAAAGGGTTAAAAGGATTTGTCATGTGTTTGCCATGGCACTAAGCAGGCTGAGGCCTTTGTATACCAAACCTTGATTCCTGTTTAAAAGTATTGGACAGAGTCATGTTAACACCTTTGACTCTCTTTGGGCCCATTTATGCCGTCAAAATTGATACCTGACCTATCATGTAAGAGTGGCAAAATCTTGACCATAATCCACATTATTTAATGTTAATCAAACAGTTACAAATTAAATTAAATTCAAAACAATCCTAAACACTGAAGTGTATCTACTGCTAACCCTTAGCAAAATTCCCATTTACTTAAATTGTAAGCTCTTTGGGGAAAACACAGTATTTCTGTCCTGTGTTTGTACATTACTTAGCACAGTGGGGTCCTGGTCCCTGACTGGGGCTCTGAGTACTTTAAAACCAATATTAAAATAATGTGTAAACTGACCAAACATGCTTCAGGGTAGCCATAAACAAGACAGAGTGGCATTAAGTAAAATATTGTTACTGACAAGTTCCTAATGGCAATGAAGGTGTTGGGTGTTTTTAGGTAGTGTGCGGTCATTAAAGTTAGGAAAAAAACGTACAGGTTATACCACCTTCATGATTAACAAGAAGTGTATTGTAGTGTGTGCTATTTTAACAATTTGAATGGCATAAATTAAGTGGAAGAGGTGTAGCATTTTTTCTCCGGAATATGAAGGAAAAAACTTTGCTCACTGTTTCATGGATGGTGGGAAGAGTACCTGAAAGATTTTGCTTCTCATGATCTTGTAAAAAGAAAGTCCTTCTTCTTCCGTAAGAGGAGTGGGGAATAAACAGTCCCAACTGAGCTGTTGGTTAAATGTAAATATCTTACAGAGCTGTGACTTATTTGATGCTCAGGGGGATTGTGTAAAATGTGAACTCACTTCCCAACACCCCACTGCTATAAGTTGTAGCGGGGGGTCACTAGCTCAGCTTTTGGGGTTTCATCTTCACTGCAGAGATCACCCTGGTGATCAACACCTTGGTCTGAGCACCTGTGTATGGGCATCCCCATTGTAAAACCCTACCATGATTGCTGTGTCCTCACTATTTCTACATTCAGCTGTGTCTCAGGGAATATCCCATGGTTCTTTGTGTTAAGACTCTGAATCTTTTCCAGTCAACTATCAGTTGCAAGAGAACTGTCCTTCAGGAGAATTATGTAAAGGCACTGAAGGACAGTTGGCTTTTGATTTAGCCTGCATCCTCACCACAAAGTGGGGGGTTCCAGTCTGAGTGTAAAGCAGAGCACGGATTCTAACCCACACCCCCAGCTGGGCCAGTATTAAAGCACCTCCAGACTTGAGTCAGAGGTTTTTCTGTGTGGATGATTAGGAGGGAGGTTTGGGCTAGAACACAGGTAAGAGTCTGGGTTAACTGTGCAGTGACGAAATATCCTAGGAGAAGAGATATGGCAGGGAGAGGATGGGGAAGAGCTGCTCCATTGCTGTTCCTGAAGAGGGCATGCCTCTGAGAATTCACTACCCATTCTATGGTAACTGAGTTCAGCTGGGTTGGAAGCTCTGGCCTCACTTGTTCAATGACAGGTCAGGATTTGACCTTATACAAATATTTTGACACTGCTGTATAATAGTTTGTTTTTTAGAATAGCCATGTAAGCTTACAGAAATTTCATTCACATTATACACAGAAATCAAATATACTGCATATAAATATGTGTGTGTATCACACACTCTTTTTGGGGTTGTAGCAGAGGTTTGGGCTATTCCTGAATCATAGTTGCCTGAATTATGTATAAAACATTTCTTGCTGAAAGGACCATTAGCTTTTCTTTACTTTATCTATAGGTAAAAGAAGCAAATTAGACTTTGAACAAATAAAAAATACTGCTTTCATTTGTTTTGTATCATATAAATTGGGCATATGGAATGACTCTCAATTAGAGCTGTGCAAAAAATTTTGGATGACTGGTTTATTTGCTGAAAAGTATAGTCTGATGTTGAGCAAAATCATTTAAGAATTTGACACAAATTTATTGAATAGTGTTTTGGGGAAAACATCACAGTAGATTCACAAGGGGACTTAGGATCCATTACAAAACAGAAGGAGATTGTGCCTGATTTGAAGCAGAGATTCAAACTTGGGTGTCCAACTTTGCAGAGAAGTGCCCCCAAACACTAGGCCTTCAGGGGAGAGGCCATTTTGTTCCTTTTATATATTGGGGTTTTAGTCATTGTCCCTAATGAGTGCTGTAAGAAGAAACAGTTTTTTTTTCTTCTTTCTGCGAGGTCATCCATTTACTTCATAATCTGAGCGTTGAATGTGTTTTTAGATCCTCTGGTGTTAGTGCACCATCTTGTGTCCAACTTTTTCAACAGCTGAGAGGACGTGAATCAAGCAGAAAGCAAAGATTCTCTGGGTACGTCTACACTGCACGATTATTTCGAATTAGCTTAAACCGATATTACAAAACAGATCTAATAAAATCGGTTTAGCGCGTCCACAGTGGGATCCCGAAATCGATCGTTTGCGTCCATGGTCCAAAGCTACCATCGATTTCAGGAGCGGTGCACTGTGGGTAGCTGTTCCTCAGCTATCCCATAGTTCCCACTTCCGTGTTGAGAGCACAGTGCCTGATGGGGCAGAAAACACTGCCCCGGGTGGTGCTGGGTACAGCCTCACCCCTCCCTTTGTGAAGGCAGCAGACAACCCTTTGGCGCCTTTTTCGCGGAGTGCATTGAGCAAACGCCATAGCACAGCAATTTTCCCCTTTTTTTTTTCACGTGGTGGTGGGGGGAAATAAACTGAGGAGCTGTTCCCTGAACCACGCCAGACACTGTGTTTGAACCTACAGACATTGGGAGCTCAGCCAAGAATGCAAATAATTTTCAGAGACTGCTGTGGACTGTGGGATAGCTGGAGTCCTCAGTACCCCCTCCCTCCCTTCATGAGCGTCCATTTGAGTCTCTGGCTTCCCGTTACGCTTGTCACACAGCGCTGTGTATCCTGGAGTTTTTTATTCAAACGCTTTGGCATTTCGTGTTCTGTAACGGAGCTGGATACAACAGATTTGTCTCCCCATACAGCGATAAGACCTAGTATCTCCCGTACGGTCTATGCTGGAGCTCTTTTTCGATTTCAAACTGCATTGCCAGCCGTGCTGATCAGAGCTCCACGCTGGGCAAGCAGGAAATGTAATTCAAAAGTTCGCGGGGCTTTTCCTGTTTACCTGCCCGCTGCATCCGAGTTCAGATTGCTGTCCAGAGCGGTCAGTGCTGCACTCTGGGATGCCGCCCGGAGGCCAATAACGTCGATTTCCGTCCACATGAACCCTAATCCGAGTTATCACTATCGAATTTAGCGCTACTCCTCTCGTTTGGGAGGAGTTCCGAAATCGATTTAAGGAGCCGTTTAACTCGATATTAATGACGACGTCGTGTGAACGGATACAGCGTTAAATCGGTATATCGGCCATTAAACCGATTTAAAGTCGCAGTGTAGACCTGGCCTCTGTGTTTGTAACATGGCATGCACTGCAGTGAAATAATGCTTAAATGTCTGGGCAGCAATTCAAATGGCCGTTGGGAAAAGTGTTAGATGGTTTTAAAACTACCTTTAACTGGTGCATTAGTTTGATATGGACTATTTCAATTTTAACTCAAAACATAAGAAAATTCTAGTTTTAAAGTTATAAAATAAAAATAGAGCAAGTTAGCTGATGGGTTGTGTTATAATTTGGTCATTGTGCTGAATGAGTGTACATTATGAACTTCTAGTCCAATCTCCCTCTGGGATCTTTATCTAAGCCTGCTTTGGGATGCAGGGGAAAAATGAGTGTGGGTATGTCAGTCTACTATTCAAGTTTCATTTGGGAACTCATGAAATCACACCTAACTTGGAAGTCTGCTGTGAGAGGCTCCAGTCTGGAATAGCAAACTTTTTGCAGAAGCATGTGGAGAAGCGTGTGCTATGTTTTCTCACATTGCACTTAGCTGTAGCTAGTAATATAAAAGCTACTTTTTGTGAGCAATAGAACTCTACCCCCAATTTAAAATATTCCCTAACATTAGTGACACACAACTTGAACTCTGATCTTTTTCAGCATCACTTTCTGAAACTTTCAGGCGTCTCACTAAACCCTATGATCCACCATCCCACTCTACCTGATGCTATCTTCATTCTGTCTTCTGTGCTATCTTCTTCAGGGGACTCTAATGACCAGCTAAATCTCTTCACTATGTTTAGGGGATGCCTAGTCATCCCTAGTCCTCTCTGTTACTTTCTGGAGTGACTGAGATGCCCACATTCTGGAGTAGTAAGGCTCAGAAACTCCTCTGCTGCGTCTCACTGCTCGGTTTCTTCAAAATGCAGAAGTCACTCTGGAGCAAATTTCCTTGTGTACTGGGGGACTGATAAGCCCTCAATGTTGCTGTTAGATCTTATCCTTTGGTCCCAGAAGAACCACTAATTAAAAAATCCCAAAGGTTAATTGACTGTTTTATGCCTTTCCCAAGGTTCAGGGTATCATATTGTGGAACAGACTATTTTAAACATCTAAATCATGGTGTATATTCTTATTTTTTAGATTTATGAATTTACTACATTTGGATTTCTGATTGCTATTACTGTGTTCATCTTCACCCAGACTGGCTCTGAGGCTATCCTCCTTCTATATACATTTAACGTCATGACCTATCCTCCACCTGCTTCCTCCTTTCTCCATAGTTCCATCACTCAACTGTTCTTTCTTTTATTCTCAACCTCTTACTCCTTTCTCTTTTCCTTTGTTTGTTCTTGTTTCCTCTGCCTTTAAAAAACTCCTGCTCAGCTCCTCCTCCATTTCACTTTTAAGCTTCTTAACATATCAGTTCTTAATACACTAAAGTCCCATTCTCACCTTGAAAATCTCTAACCTGTTCCTCACCCTTGCTGCTTTTCTGAAACTGCCCTCAGTAGGGGCATCACTAACGATGTCCTTCCTGTCTAGTTTAAAAGGCCTCTTCTACATACTCCGCCTAGAACTGTCTGTTACCTTCAACACCATAGACTAACCCCTGTCCTGAAACTCTGTCCTCCTACTGCTTTACTGGTTCCTAATTTCTTCCATCCTCACTTCAGTTGACGCCCCTCAGGATTCTGTCCATGGTCTATTCCTTTTCCACTCTTTCCCTTGGTGATCTCATCTACTTCCATATGTCCAATGAAGTACCCTAAATGTCCCTTTAAGTGTCCCACTATCTCAACCTTAAATATATTAAAAAGTGAAATTTCTTTCCTCTAAAACTGTCTTCTACCATCTTTCTCAAAATTGAGAATTCCTCCACCCTCCCTGTCACAAGTTCCCAATGTTGATGTCCTCTGATCCCTCACTATCCTTCCCTGCACATGTCCAGGCTCTGCTTCTTTTTCTGAAATCTGTTGCCACTTCTCTAAACTACACTTTCTTCCTTACCTTCCTCTTTCTCAATGCTTAGAACACTGAGGCTTGTCTTGTCTCTCCCTTGACAATTGTAACATATTAATTTCTAGCCTCCATATTTCTCACCTCTTTTCACTCCAGTTTATTTAAAATTCTGCTTCTAGAAATTATCTTCTGCTGCTTCTTTCACCATATTGTCTTCCATCCTTGAATTTCTTCAATGATTTCCTGTTTAATTCTATATAAAATTCTTGCCATCTCCTTTCCAGCCCTGCCTACATCTCAGCTGTCACTTCTGCCTAGCTTTTTCTCTGGGGTACCCTATGCTCTCATCTCTCTCCTTAATGCTGCTTTTATCTCCTCCTTGCATTCTTTATCCCGCCCTACTCCATTCTCACACTTGGATCTGCTTCTATTTCTGTGCATTGTAACATCCTATTTTTCCTTTAAACCGCTCCTTTAATTCCCCTTATTGGGGTTGATTTTCCATCATTAGTCTCCTCTCTGGTGCTTAGGACCACAACAGCTAGGATTTACTAATGCCAGAACAAGACATAGGTGTCTAAGTGTTTCTACACCCTCAGGGGCAGAATGCTGCTTCAGAGCTTTCTCTCCATGGAGCATGGACTAGCTTTGCTGTTCTTTTCTTTTCAAGTTCTTTTCAGGTTTTGATTATTCTAATTTGTTGTTTCAAACTTCTTACTGTTTCTCCTTTCTCTTCCTGTTTTCTTCTCTCCCAATCTATTCTTTTTTGGTCCCCTTCCCCTGTGTTCTACTTCCTCCTTGCCATATATTCACATACCTCAGCATGACTAGCTGCTCAGCATGACTGGCTGTGTGAATTTTTTTTCCTTGGAGCATAAGCTCGTAGAATCAGGGGCTGTCTTTGTGTATATATATATATATAGTGTATAGCTCCCAGTGCAATAAGGCTTCTTATTTTGATTGAGATCTCTGACTATTGCTATAATGTACAAATGCAGATGGAGGCAACTTTTCGACATAACATGGTGTCTCCACCACGCCTCACCACCAAGTGGCTCCACACAACAGTAGCAGCAGAGAGAGAGAGAGACTGCGGCAGTAGCACATATCTTCTGATAGATGTGCATCTCTATCAGCAGGTATGGGCTACTGCAACACAATCTCTCACTCTTACCACTCTCAAGCCTGATGATTAGCTCTTGTGATGTTTCTGTCTAATTTAGAATATTAACCTCCTTGTAAGAAACTTAAAACTCAGTCTGGGGCCATGACAAGGTTGAGGAAGTTTTTCCGAGCCTTTTGAATGAACTAGGCTGAGATTTTAGCAAAGCTGCTCTGGTCTGTTGGTTTTCTGTGGAAGCCAGGTGAAATCGAGCCATTTCAGCTTAGCTGAACTTTGGTTTTGAAATGTGGTGTTTAAATTCCAAACTCAAATGGTCATGGGGGTGGAACCTTCAAAGATTCAAACAGAAGACTAGATCCCTCAACCTCTGGAGTCCATGTAAGACAAATAAGGCAAGTTTTTACCCAGCTGTACTTTGACAAGTATTGTACATTTTACTCTACCAATTTATAGAGCTCAAACTAGCTATGGAAATTAAGGGAAACAAGAAGACTTTTTATCAATACATTAGAAGCAAGAGGAAGACCAAGGACAGGGTAGGCCACTGCCAGAGGAGGAGAAACAGTACAAGGAACTGGAAATGGCAGAGATCTTAATGGTGCTTGTTCGGTCTTCACGAGAAGATTGAAGAATGTCTATGATGTGAATGCTTATGGAAGGGGTTAGGTTAGAAGCATAAAATAAAAAAAGAGCAAGTAAAATCATTAGACGTAGGTGCCTGCAAGCACCAGAGTGCAATGGAATGATCCTAGAATATCTCAGAGTATAATAGGGAGGAATCTGAGCTCCTAGCATTATCTTGGAAAGTATGGGGACGGGAGAAGATCCAGAGACTGAAGGGCAAATTGTCCCATCTAATAAAGGGAATAACAACAGAACTAACCAGTTAGTTTACTCTTACCAGGAAGAAATGGAGAGTTTAATATAAATTCTGCAAATGGAGGTGTAGTGTGAGGAATAGACCAGCGGATGTGTAAAGAACAATGTCAAACATACTATCTTGATAGGATAACAGCTCTGGTAGATAAGGAGGATGTGTACCTAGACTTTAGTAAGCATTTGATACGGTCTCGCATGATATCCTTATTGATAAACTAGGCCATAATAAATTGATGGAGCACTTAAAGGTGGGTCACGCGAAACATTCCGGATGATTATACTAGTTCAATCTAACTGGTAACCGCACGTTGGAAAGTTACAGGGTTCGCTGGGTGTTGGGACCGGCTGTATTCATATACCTTCATCAACGACTTAGATGTTTGGCATAGATAACCGTTATTAAATTGTCAGATGGCCAACAGTTGCAACGGAGACAGGGTCAAAAAATTTACAAATACAGCGAAAATGGAGAAAGTCTGAGGTAAACCGGATATCAATAAAGACAAATGCAAGTGCTCCACTAGGAAGGAACATCTCTTCACATACGAATGGGAAAGAGTCTAGAAGGATATGGCAGAAGGAAGATCTAGGTCATAGCGGAACAAGCTAATATCGTCAAGTGATACTGTTGCAAAAAAGCAAACGTGATTTCTGGGATGCATTACATAGTTGTGTAATAAGACAGGCAAGCATCTTGCTCCTCTAGCCACGTTAGCCTCAACTGGGAGTATTGGTGTCCCAGTTCTGGCACCGCTTCAACGAAAATGTTGTTTAGGAACGCCCCCCCGCAACTTTAGCCTGAGCAAAAGTTATAAAGCAACCACTAAGCTTGCAGCCTAGGCTATTAGCACGCTAAAAAGCACGCTAACGTTTTTGCTGTATAGGGCAATACATGTTGATCAGGCTACTAGAGAGGAACTTGGAGACGAATAAAGGGACAGGGATCTGTTATATACAACAGCTAGCTCTGCGGATACAGAAAGAGTGCTAGAACAGTCAACGCAGCTTGACTGGCAAAGACAAAATGAAGAAAGATAGAGAAATGGGGTTCGGCTCGATAGAGCATTATTGGTCACTTGCTGTTATCAACATTATATCCATAAATAGCAAATAACAAGTTAACCAGCGGTACTTTTGGGTAACTGTATAGCATGGAAATTGTAAAAAAGCAAAGCACGCTCTTGCTGGGTCTAATCTGTGTCTCCTCATATTAGCTGTATAAATAATAGTGCCTCAGCTTCCTGATAAATCAACCATGGTCGATTTTCCACAACAAGGGAGAAATGAGAGGGTCAAGAAAGAGCAACAAGAATGATTAAAGGTCGTGAACATACCATTAAAAAGCAAAAACGTTATTAGTTTGAAAGGAGAAGACTGAGAGGGGAACATGATAGCATTTCAGGTTCTAAAAGGGTGCAATCAGGGGAGGAGAAGAAACTATGTTCCCTTAGCTCTAATTGATAGAACAAGAAGCAATGCTTAAACTGCAGCAGGGAGATATTTAGGTTGACATTAGGAAAAAGTCCTAACGTCAGGCGTAGTAAAACACTGAATAAATGCCTAGATTTTGAACTCCACTCTGGAATATTAAAGATAATTAGATAAATGTCTATCAGGGATGGTCTAGACAGTATTTGGTCCTGCCATGAGGGCAGGGGACTGGACTTGATGACCTCTCAAGGTCCCTACCAATCCTAGAGTCTATGAATCCATAGAGTTAGCTTTTTTTTAAGAGTAACACACTGATAAAAACAAGGGGTGGGGGGAGTCTGAGGGTAAACATGAAAAGACCTTTTAAAAACATTAAGGTACTATCACAGAAATACATGTTAATGATCAGACAGATACATATTTATGCTTTTTTAAAAGGCATATTATTTAGCTGATGGAGCATACCTGCTCTGTTGGAGTCATTATAATCTGCTTGGCTAATTAAGTGGCTTTTGGTGTATGTGCTAAAATTGAAAATACAGATTATAGCTGTTAAGTTCTATTGGGTGACTATTTTTTGGGAAATGTACAAGTTTTGATGACATTTATTATTTGCTTAACAGACTGTAGCAGCTCTGAAGAAGCTGTTACAGTCAATTATAGAAATCTGCAGTTAGGCATTTTTTAAAAAGTGGATTTCTTTTTATGGGACATAGGAAATTATGAAGTTCCACAGTATAAATCCTTTGTACTGTTCTTAGTTTGTTAATCTGCAGCTGCTCTAAAGTACATCTGTCTCAATGCCAAGCATGTGTGCGACCATAAAAGTCCTACTTAAAAAAACCATGGGACACATGCTTTCATGAGAATAACAGTTGGCTTCTAAAGTCATTATTGTGACCACCACAATCCTTTCAGATTAATCAACGTGATTAGAACATTTAACAACTTTCAGGTTTTTTTAAGCCAATTTTTAAGCAAATGCTTTCAGTGTTATATGAACACAAACGTTTGCTTAAACCAATGTGTTTATATTGAATTTCTTCTTTTAATAAAAGGAATGTTACTGAAATGACACTTTGTATATGTAGCATTAAATATTTTAATTTTACCCTTTTAAAGCATTTTGAAGGAGAATTCTTACCAGCCTAATACACGAGGACTTTCAGCAGTTGAACAGCATAGTTCATTTATAAACATGACCAATTCCTGTTGATGGCACTGATTTTGCATGTGCAGACTGATAATACATGGCCTTCAGAACAACTTTCATCCTGAGGCTTTAGTAATATTATTGACTTGATTCCACCAGCCTATGCACCTTAGGGGAACTATGCACTACCCCTGGCTCATAGAGCTTTATAATCTTTGTACATGTGTTAACAGAAGGATGAATTTGCATTGTAGTTCTCCTTTCTTATCATTCAGAGAATTTTATCTCCTATGGAATGACTATGTAATATGAGTCTAAGTACATAGGTTGATCAATCTCTTAATTCACTGACACTAGTATTTTATCTAGAACTGAGTTTCTACACATTCTAAACAGAATAATTTATTAGAATAAAAAAATTGGACAGTAGTCCCAGCCATCTTAAACATGAGAGAAATCTGTGCCCCAGATTGCTATGAACGACTGAGAGTTGAGTGGTGCAACTAGTATAAGAAAGAATTACTGCTTCTGAGGAACCTCTGTCATATAGTTAATTGCTGTTTAAGATTACATCATTCCTAGGTGTTCTTAGTATTGAAAGGTGAGTGATTTACTGCTTAATATTGGTTTTCCTTCTTTTTGTCTTTAGCCCCCTGTGAAGCCAACTCATTTTTTTGCCATAGTAATATGTGTATTAATAATACATTGGTCTGCAATGGACTCCAGAACTGTGTGTATCCTTGGGATGAGAACCACTGTAAAGGTAATTTATAGGTATATAGAGCTGGAATTGTCAAGATATTTAACTATGTGGGGAACAGCATGATTATACTCAGTGACTTATTAACCTATGTGTCAGACATATGAGTTAAGGCTTCAAGCAAGGGCAAATAGGGAGTAGTATACAGCAGGCAACCAAGAAAAGAAAAGAGAATAAAACACTGGTGAACCTGGATAAAATGTTGCCATTTTGCTTTGCTTTTAACTTGGTTGTATATGTTGTGATACATTGGCTGTCTCTCATGTATATGTGAGGTTTAGTCTGTTGTTCAACTTTGGAGTCCATGTGGTAGATACCTTTACAGTAGTGGGGCAGGAGGTGGGGTATAAAGGTGTATTTGTTCTTGTATGAAGTGGGCTAGAAGAAGAAAGAAAGGTTTAGATACTTTGACATCAGTGTGGATGGCTGGGGAAGTAGGGAAAAAGCATCCCTTATCATGTTGGAGATCAGTTTTTCCAGTTGTGATGCCTGTTGCTAATAACAGCAGCACTGAAATCCCAGGCACAGCAGGAGTAATTCTGTATCAAGCAGCCAAATCCATGTATAATCTCACAGTCAAGTTGAAATCTAAAGAGTAGATGCAGGAAAGCAGGCATGATGTCTGTGTCATGGAGAGATATTGGCACTCCTGATCAGGTGGTGGCATGGTTTCCAGGTGGTCTATGTCAGATTCCCTTTACTTTTGAAAAATTCAGCATTGTTTTCTTCAGAAAAAATGATATAACTAACTCTCCTTTGAGGCTGTAGACACCATTTGCTTATTCTGTCACTGCTGATTTGATCTTGGAAACATGAGATAAGCCAAATTTAGGAACCAATCAAGGGGCTAAAAATGAGAGTGGCTTAACAGTCAGTTTATAAGTGCACTGAAGTCTGTAAAATCCTCTGACAAGCAAGGAAAGAAAATAAAATGTAAATGAACTCATACCAGCAATGAACACAATGAGGCACTTAAAAGATGTAATATTCCTTGCAGAAGCTAGGCTTACAGTTGAGGAAAAGCTTTTCTTTTTTCTTCATAAATTAAAAGAAGAGGAGAGACCCACTCGTCCCTTTAATTTCTAGACTGAATCTCATCTCCCATTGTCTAAGTGCCATGCTGAAGCAGTACCGTTACCACTAAGGCATGTTTTTATTTATTCCCCCATTTATATTTCTTACTAGAGAAGTAGATTTGCTGGCTCCAGCAAACAGATAGGCTGATTGCAGTGCTTCTGTTTTTTGAATCTGGTGCTGCTACCAGGTCTTCTTCACTTGGTTGGGAGGACCCTGGAACCAATCTACAGTAGCAGTCCAATGGGGAGTGAACCATCACTTCAAATACCATGAAGGCCACAAGATAAGATGCCTGCAGGCCAAGCAGTGGGTGTTACTGATTTGTTGTGAATGCCTTTGATTTTGAAGTAACACCAATCTGTTGTGCATTAGTATGACAGTAGAAATGAGGCTGAATTAAAAGTTAAACCTTATTTACAATTTCCCACTGAAAATCACGTACCTAAAGTTCCTGTACTGAGAGGTGCTGAACTCTTTCAACTCCCATTGAACTCCACCATCAGCCCACCCAGGCACCTGTAAATTAGGAAGCAAACCACAGAGAAATACATAGAAATGGGAGATGAAATGAAATTCCCTTTCTGAGAGTCCACTGAACCTTTTTAATGCTGGGACAGGTATTTTAGCAGGCACGGAGAGATAGGCACTTGGCAGCCCCTAGTAAGGTACAGGTAGTGTGTAGGATCAACCTTTTGAGTTGGGGTCAGTGGTGTTCTGATGGATTATACTCATTAAGTTGGTTCTAGGAAATAAAATAAATAATGGCTGATAGTGGATTTTTCCTGGAAACCTTATTTTGAATAACTCCTCCTCCATTTTCTCCTGATTCAGCTCAATCTTTGAATACCATCAGCTCAACTCATTAATATTAGGAGTTCAGATGAGTTCCAAATCCAAATAAATATGTATTTTTAAATCCCCATAAACTGTTCCTGCTTTCATTGATCTCATTTCCCAATCTCCTATATCTAGTGAGGGGTGATCGAAGCAAAACAGAAGTGTTGTGTAGCGGACTTGTGTTGTGTTGTGGATTACAATGGGGATTTGGGGATGAAACTGAAGACAGCGTTTAAAAACTAAACTAGCCTTTCATACCTTTGAGTTTGGTTACATCCTGATTATCACTTGGCAAAGGGGAAAGGTTGTGGTATCTGTATATGATTGCTCTATCTTTTATTAATACTACTTTTTAATTGTTTTTCCAAAATTGCTTCTGTAAACTTAAACACAGAATAGAAACAAGATTATGCTAAACATCAAAACCGTGATGGCGGGGTTTCTTTTTTAATTGGATATTAATGCTGTGCTTTTCTTCTTTACACAGAAAAAAGAAAGGCTAACATTTTGGACCAACTTAACAATACCAGTGGGACTATAATTGGGGTGACCTCTTGCATTGTGATCATCCTCCTTATTATCTCTGTTATAGTACAGATCAAGCAACCTCGTAAAAAATTTGTCCAAAGGAAAACAGACTTTGATCAAACAGTATTCCAGGAGGTGTTTGAGCCTCCTCATTATGAGTTATGTACTCTTAGAGGGACAGGGGCTGCAGCTGACCTTGCAGATGTTGCAGATGACTTTGAAAATTATCATAAACTGCGGAGATCATCTTCAAAATGCATTCATGACCATCACTGTGGATCACAACTGTCTAGCACTAAGGGCAGCCGTAGTAACCTCAGCACAAGAGATGCTTCTATCTTGACAGAAATACAACCCCAGCCTGTAAAGCCCCTCATCCAGCCCATGAACAGGAGAAATATCCTTGTCATGAAGCATAGCTACTCACAAGATGCTGCAGATGCATCTGAGATAGATGAAATTGAAGAGGTACCAACTACAAGTCACAGGCTGTCAAGACATGATAAATCTGTCCAGCGGTCAGTATCAATAGATTTTTGATGAAGACTGTTGCATAAGGACTTGATTGCCCCTAAAATATTCCCATTTTCCTCCTGTTTTCCTCATTTTTTTATGTTTATTTTTATTTGTAGGTTATGCCATTATATTTTCTCCTGTCTTTCTCTCTCTTTTTCACCCTCCCTCCACCTTCTCCCTTCCTAAAGCCTCCTCACCCCTGTTCATTCATTTTCTCTCTCTCTCTCTCTCTCACTCACTCTCACACACACACACACACACACACACCTACCTCTCAACGAAGAGTGGGTACAATGTTTACTAAACCAAAGAAGTTTTTCATAAAATCTAGTTTTTTGAAAGAACTACATGCATGTAGTTTCCTTATAGCTAAGAGGTGGCCTTGAGTACTGTCCATAATCCATGACAAGACTAAAGTCCAAATGAGCTAAAAAGGGGAGGATTGACCTATTTTGGTGCATGACAGACCAATGCAAAACACTCTTCAGAGAGAAGGAAACCCACTTTCTTAAGAAACACTGTTTTCTACAAATTGAATGACAATATTTTCAAAATATTACAAAACTTGTTATTAACCATGAGATCACTGCTTGTCTTATTAATATCTCTTTCTCTCACTTAAAATGACACATTTCAGTGCTTATAGAATATTCTTATATATTTACATATAAAAATGTTGTTGAGAAGAGTCTAATCAATGAAAAAAGCATAGTTTGGCATTATTTAAATATAGAAGCTATTTTTACTGTGTATTGCATCTTGAATGCCTGTAACTAAGAATGATTAAAAGTTTACAAGTAAAGAAAAAGGAAAACAGAAACACTTATGAATGACTTATTTGGAAAAGAGTACTCAGAAACTTTTTATATGTATTTGTGTTTTGCCTTGCATACATTATTGTTGTGCTTTTGTGTTTTATATGCCCTACATGGTTTGTGTGTGTGTGTTTGCGCGTGCACATTTAAGCTATCTAAATCTCTTAAAAACTCCTCAGTTATTTTAATCTAGTTGCATGCCCATGTAAATGGCTTGATGCTATTGGTACAAATTGATCAAATTATCAAGATATATACTTTTTATTAAGTGTATATATGCATATATTTCTTTTTTTCTATGCAAACATTATTATGTTGAATGAAATAGCCATAACATTCCAGGTTCTGCCTCATTGGGTCTCTAAGCAAACATGAGTCTGAGTACAACACAACTAGGGTCTAAAGGACAAATTCAAGGTAAGTAAACATACATGAATGCCACGTGCACCATCTGTTGCATTCCATTATATATTTTTATTTGACAAAGTTTGATAGTTTTTTAAGATATATGCTAGCAAGCTAAAATCTTTGTATCTAGAGAGTCAGTTTTGAATATATAAACATTTAGAGAGAGAGAGAGAGAATTTAAAATTGCAGATGACTGCTTTAATGATATAAACTAAACATTGTATCTATTAAAATTCTTATACTTGATAGCTTTATAACATCCCACTGCTAAATATGATCTGCATTTTAAGGACATTATAAAGACAGATGCTTTGCATGGATGTGGTGTTTCATGTTTCATTTATGAAAATTACATTTTAAAAGTCCTATCGTGATATAGTATGTAAAATCTGGCAGCATAATTTATTTTAGTTATGAAGATATGAAGCTACCTGTTGTCAATTCATTTGAATAATTCAACAGAGTCAAGTGCGGCGAGGCAGAGTTTTGTTAGTTTGAGGAGTCAGTGGTATCATTTTAATATTTACCATTTACAAATCATTTTACTTGTCATTTAGTAGGCTGTTCATTTGAAATTAATATATTACCACTACTATTTATTTGAATAAACATCTCAACTTTCAAAATGAAGTTACAGCTAGATCATAGGCTATACACACGTTATATATACAATTATTATACAGATGTTTATAAGTGTATATATCTATTTTGTAGGGAGAAAGTGTAAATGCTTTAATGTTTTTTACATAGATAAATATATTTGTCTACCTATATTTTCCTTTATAGGGAGAAAACATTTTAACTGTGTTTTGTTTTCAGAGAAGAAATATTTACACAAACATGGGGACTGTGAAAAGAAAAACCTATAGTGAATTATTTCAACGGTCTGGAAAAAAAGTGGATACATTTCTAAATTTCATTCCACTGCCTTTATTCAAACCTGAGAGTTATAGACGTTTCTTACTTCCTCAGCAAGATATTCCCATTGCACAATAACATGTTTCTTTTGTAATTTGGTTGCTGGCCACAAAGTGCTCCTTAGTTTTTAAATACATTTTGAGATTTACTGGAAACTTGAAGAAGAAATTAGTTCCTGGCTGAAACTATCCTAGTTTTATTTTTTATGTTAGTATTATTTCAGTTAATACATTTTGTCTTTATCAGCTTGTCTATTGTGTAATATGTGAAAGAAGATTATTATACATTGAACTTTTGTTATATGTACATTGTTTTCATTATATAGACTGCTTGAGAATAGTGCGCTCCTGAGTGATTTTGAACATGCTACAATGAAATGTGAAACTATGGACCATGGAAACACCAGCTAGATGTTTTATGGACTCTCTGACCACCTTTTCTCATATCATGATAAAGTTCAGCAAACTGTATTGAGTAAAATTACTAGATGGCAATAAGACTCTAATTATCATCATTATTAGTCATTTTTCTTTTTCTTTTTTTCCTCTTTTTAAATTTGGTTATGAAGTAAGATACCCAATTTCAGGAACAGTTTATTGAAATCAGGTATTTAACCATTCATAATCACTTCAATAGAAATGTTTGTTGGATATGCATCTAGCAAAATGATTGAATTTGACCAGTGAGAAAATAATCTGCATGTATGTTACTGAATATTTGAGTTGGCAAAAAAAATCCCTTTTATTAGATACATTGTAAAAAGCATGCATTCACAATTACTGTTGTTACTGTTCCATTTCTTTGTGTCATATGCTTGCTACTTGTAACTTTTTATATAAAGATACATAAAACAATGTATAATAATTTCTTACCTTGAGTTTTAAGATAATGTTTTCATTTACTGATGAAGCAAAACAATTTTACACAGAAATTTACCAACCTGTTTCTACAAGATTATACTCAATATTCAGCTTTCGGGAACTAAAAATCAAACCAAACAAATACTTTAGAATCACCTCTGCCCTCCAACATTTCACCCTTTATAATGTATTAAAAGGTTATATTATATACATGGAATATTAAAATATAATATATAAATGATATAGTATATTGAAATAAATATTTTCATATTATGTAAAAGTACAAATGAAATGAAACATTTTGACATTGCCAAAACAAAGTTTTACTTTTTTCCCTTCAAAAGTTTCATCAAAATCAGTATATTCCCACAAAAACCTTTGATGTTTGACAAAATTGCCTATTTTTGTCAGAAACTTCTATCTACAACATTTCAACCAGCTGTATATAGAACATCCACAGTACAAGTCTAACACAGACAGCAGTGAAAGATTGCCTATGCTTCTCTGCTAATACTTACAAGGGTGCTAAGTGTGGCACTGGAGATATTTATGAACTTGAAACTTGTCCTCTCAGAACTAGACTGAGGGCTGGACTATATTAATAAAGTTTCATCTGCTTGACTAAATTGATTTCAAGCTGATCTAGTTAAATTGGTGTAAAACCCTAATGTAGATGCACTTACCCTGATTTAACTTCTGGGTAAATCAGTTTACTTAACTCTGTAGTTTACCGATATAAGTTATATTGATATAAGCAAGGGTTAACCTGATTTGTGTGTGTTTACATTTTAGGTTTGCACTAGTTTAATTAAATCAATTTAGTTAACTCAGTGCAATTTTTCTAATATAGACAAGATTTCAGCCCAGCTTGCTCATTTCTCATGGTGGGTTTTTTGTACCAAGTGGAATTACAATAGTAGTAAGGGCTGTTTTGGTTTTGTTGGCTGTAGTGCTTTGTACTTCCTTTTCCTTTTAGGTGATAGTGTCAAGCAATTACCCATTTCAGTGTATTTCCCTGGCTCAAACATGTTCTACGTCCACAGAATCTCAGCTTTTGTTAAAATAAAATAAGTCACTACGAAAGAAGCAAGTTTCTAGGACTCATGGTTGCGATGTAACCATCCAAATAGGAGCAAGGTATAGATGGAATCCATCTGATTCCCTGATTCTTCAGACAACTTAAACAATTGCTCTGAGAAGTATGACTATTCCATCCTCCATGAATATCTTTGGGGTGTTATCTCTGAAGCCTAACAGTGATGTGTTAAATGTCAAAAATAATTATTTCAGTGCTGACTATTTTAGTGGGTGGAACAGAAATGGGGTAGAAATGAGAGTTGCTGGAGAAAAGGAAATCTAGAGGGAAGAAAGGTAGAGAGATGGGGAACATGCAGAGTAACAATGAAGGGAGGATAAGCTGGGTAACTGCTGGAGGGTGTTGGGAAGACATGTAGGTGTCACTCACTTCCTGTAATAAGTTGGTTAACACACTAGTGATTGTGTTAAGATGCTGTTTAACCCTCCAGCATGAAGGAAACAAAACAAAATACTGAACATTTCAGAATGGTGTATAGACCTGCTTTTGTTGTGCTTTGCAGAATCATTGTCTTGCAAATGAGGATCGGGCCTTAGTTTTGTGTTTCCTTGGCCTCTGTCCCTCTTTACATCATAGTCCCTGTTGACACCCAAGAACATTCCAGTTAAAGTAGCAAAAATAAAGAGTTTTCTGAGTTGTCACAGCTCTTATAAAATTGTGCAATTTCGAACTTTGTACAAAGAAGTTTCCCATCTGACCTCTAAGCCTATCTCCTCACCCTCACCTCTGCATACAATCTACAAACTGTGATAAGCTCTCTGGCCCGCTCTCCACTGCTGCTATAAAATACCCTTTCTAACCATTACCTTATCTCCTTCAGCATTGCTCTCGTGCCCACTCTTTCTTGTCTTGCTGTCCAGGCCTTCATGACTTTGCCATCTTGCATCTTGACTACCACTACTGCCTCCTTTCTTGACTCAGCAAATGCAGTTTTGACCCTCTCAACTCACTTCAAAATTCTACTGCTTCACCTTACCCTGTGTATAAACTGCAATGCATTATCAAGCTGTTGCCCTGGCTTTATCTTCATTCGGCCCATGATGCCAGTCTTCATCATCCTTTAGACCAATATTTCCACAAGTGCCTTCATGCTTTCTCCCATACTGCACCTTGTACTTGGCAGTAGCTCCCTATAAATGTCTGTAAGTGATCTTAACCTCCTTCACACCCTTTCTTAAGACTCACCTCTAATGGGAAGCCTACAGAACAATTGAGAATGACTAGGGAATCGAGATGCTGTAACTGCTGTTTATTGTACTAAACATCACAATATTATGGTTAATTTTGCCCTGTTTCTGTTTCCACCTCATGTTTCTCTATTATATTCTAAGACAGTAAGTTCTTTGAGGCACAGATTGTGTCTTTTTAATTACATGTGTTGCTGCATCTACCAATTCATAACTGGGGCCCATAGAGGCTACCCCAATATATAATAATAAATGTAAACCCATTTGTTAACCCACTTTCCATTGGAGATTCTTGAGAAAAGCAATTCCCATATCAGAGGCACTGGGTTAGTAGTTGGGGAAGCTGCAACTGCCTAGCCTGTGTGATTGAGACCCAGGCTTCGAGTGGGAGTTGAAGCGGAGAAAGAGAGTTCTTGTTGCTGGGATAGGAGCCTGATGGACATGCCTAAACAATCAGCCTAACACCCAAAATAGCCTACACAAGGTAAAGAACATCCAAACCAGGGGCAGCTAGCCCAAATCAGCACAGTGCTTGGGAGGGGAGAGGGGGAAGCAAGGGAGTCAGCTTCCAACAGCAGCAGGACATGCAGCCTCTCCCCCTAGTTCTCTCTGCAGGGGTAGGAAAAGGGGGGAAAACCCCCACCATTTTGCTTCTCAGTAAGAGGAGCCCAGTTAACACAAAGTACTCAGCTTCATTAGGAGTGAACCCACTTAGCTGATCCTCAAAACCTCAGCTTCCAAAGTCATAGAGAAGCCAACTCTCTTCCCTCTCATGTCCCAGCAATCATCACCAACAAATTGGAACCAGCAGCTGCAGAGGAAAGTCAAATTGCCCAAATCTGGACAAAAGAGAGCGGGAAAGGAGTCCTCAGACTCCAGTTTTGGGGAAGAGCCCTAACTGCCAGCCTTGCCCAGTAGGCCTCCCTTGCACCAGAAGTCAATCATGTCAGGGTTTAAACCACCCAAGAACCTGTTCTGCTCCAGAGACTGGGACATCACAACTATGTATGCTGTCTATGCTACACTTAAGTCACTAGGAAAATCACTCAGGTGAGTTAAAAGACCTGGTTTGTGTGTGCACAGACAGCTCAAGGCTCAGATGTAATTAAAGATGTGTCAACACTATCATGCAGTCTGGCAATGTCCATATCTGCAACACTTGCTTGAATATATTGTTTGTCGGACCTATTAAGTTCCCATCCAAGGGACAGTGCATATGCATGACTGTTTGTGAGGGTGGGGGAAGCTTCCTCTGTCTGCTCTAAATCAAAGTTTAGATTTACTTTTGTGATGTGAGTGAAAAGCAGCAGTACTGTTGCTGCCATTAGTGTTGCAGAGGAAAATTTTGTTTCCTTAACACAAGAATCTGGGTAAAAAACTGCACCCTGTCTGTTCCTTCCAATTTTTGCTCCAGCCCCTAAATTCTACTGTGTAAATGAAGAACAAATCTAACTGCAATTGTACATAAAAAGACTTCCAAAACAGTTCCAAACCATGACACACCCTGGCACATGAGTACCTCAAAAACCCAGCTCTGGCCCCTGGATCCTGTGACTTTGAGTTCAATGATATTTGTAATGAAAAGAATGTCTGAGTTTGGACATAAAGAAATTAAACAAGTTAATGACTTTGTTTTGCTTCTCTTTGTGCGGTGCAGAATATAGTTTTATATTGGGGAATGAGGAAGCATCATTGTTCTTTTGATTTCCTTGCTCCATACTGAAGGACTTTGAACTGTCACAGAAGGCGTCACTCTGAGCTACTCTCTCCATTCACTTGTAAAACCACCAATTCAGTAGTGTACTGGCATAGCCCCGGCTTAGCTAGTCCCCTGAGAATGGGGAAGGAAGACACCAATACCAGAGGTGGCAGTAATCTTAAAGTGAGCATATTTTCTTATTGAGTGATGCTGAATGCAGCAGTAAGATACTGAACAAATATTGATAACAATGGAAAGCCATATTGTACCTCAGATCTTTGTTTAAATATCCTATTGACATTAGAGGGAGTTCTGCTGTGGATTGAGAGAAGTATGCAGTCCTAAATTTTCTCTCTCTCTCACACACACGCCATACTTAAAAATGAAATGTGATGCTACACAGAACAAGAGGTTACCCTTACTGTTTAAGTATTTGAGCTCAAATGAAGTTCTCTTTGGCTGATTGGATTAATTTAATTTCTTTACTCTCAGGGCGAAGGACACTGCATTGTATGTGTTTTACATGCCAAGGGAGATATTATTACATGCTCTCCTGCATTTTTGTTTTCTCATTCCTTTGTTCTGATGTTCCACTAAAATCTCAATGGAACACATTGGTGGTGTGTTTTGTCTAATATTTCTTGGCATATTTGGCATCTAGGCAGTAATGAAACAATTCATATTTTGAATACATGTCTGCAAGATAAATTTGTACCCAAAGCCTAATCTGATTGTTTTCATATAGGTATGTACAACATTGCTCTAGGCCCTGATTCTGTAAGCACTTCCATGTTTTCCTCACAGAAATAGTCTTATTAGCTTTAGAGATGTTGCAGTATCCAGACTAGCAAATATAACTATTAGTTAATTTGAGTTAATTGGCAATCAGCTTAAAAACAACTCTACTAGAGACAAGCCCTACAATGGATGCATCTTGACAGTTGAGAAAGGTGGAAGTGAAGAAATTTCATCACATAGCAGAATGTAGCAATAATTGTGGAGACCTTAAAATGATAGGTGCTAAAATTAAAAATTGTGATTTTGTTCCCTGTGTTCAGCCATCACTTTTAAATTATATTTTATTTTAAGGAAGACTTCTGCTATGTATATTTCTATAAGATAAATATCCCTTTTGCAAATTATTCTAGCAGCCTATGTCCCTTAGGATCAGGAGGGAAATTCAAATGTTTTGTTACGGTGCTACTCAGGGCAGGTCTACACTTAAAATGCTGAATCAGTGCAGCTGTAGTGATGCAGCTGTTCCGCTGTAGCACTTAAGTGAAGATGCTTCTACACTGATAGGAGAAGTTCTCTCACCAACATAGTGCTGTCTACACTGGGGGTAAGGGCAGTGTAACTACATTGCTCAGGGGTGTGCATTTTTCACACCTTTCAGTGACATAGTTATATCAGTATAAGTCTGTATGTGGATCTGGCCTTAGATAGTATGGAACCTATGCAGAATAGAATAGAACTGTGAAAATGCCAAATAATTTTTCAGTCACTTAGAACCTTTTTATCTAATCAGCTTTGATGAAAAAATTGACAGAAACCTCAACAGGCGCTTCTTATAAATCTTATTTCAAGTTTTAAATATTTGTCTCTTTGGAGTGACTTGAGGGAGTAGTGAGCTGGAATGTCTAGCAATTTTTTTTAAAGAATTTGAGAGATCCATAGTCTTTCAGTCTCTCAAAAATGGCCATATGGACTTTGTGTAGTCACCATTCAGTGGAACCTGCCCTGCCAGCACTTTCCAGTTGAGGAAAAAGCATGTTAAGTTTCAGCCTTCAAATATATTTTAAAAAAGTTTTATGAGCAAGTGAAAACAGAGGGTCATACCAGAAATCTTTTAGCAGCTTTAACTATAGCATTCACTAGCAGGTGGACACTAATAAAATGTAAAAGACCATAATCACAAAATGCAAAGATTAATATCCCCACTTATTTCCCCTAAATTGAGGTACCCAACTTAAGCTGTTGCTTATTAAAAAAGAATCCAGTGCCCACTGAAGTCAACAGGAGACTTTCCATTGACTTCAGCTGACTTCAGCAGGCACAAGATCAAGCTCTTCTGTCCTAATGCAATGAGCTTCTCACTGATATCAGTGGAGTTGAAGGCCCTCAGAAAGTGCTTGGCATCTTCAAGACCAGACCCACTTCTATTCACTAGTAACTCAAACCCAGTTTGCACATGTGTGGGTAACTGCACAAGGGGTAGGGTAATGGAGAATCAGACCTGATCAGGCCTGGTCTTCCTAAGATATTAAAAATCAAATTGGGTATCTCGAGATAGCTAACCCAGTTGGAACACCTCCTACTATCTAATGTAAACACAGTTTAACATCTTTAAAGTCACCTCATAGAATTTTTATTTACTTTTAAGAATACACAGTACCTCATATTACAGTGGCCAAAATGGCAAATAGTTAATTAACCCACCTAGTTTGTGCCCTGCCTCTGACAGTGACAAATGCTGGATGTGGCTGGAAGGTATAAACCTTCATGTTGAATATTAATATATTAATAAGCTCCTTCCTAATATGGAAAATGGCCTAGCCAGAGCATTCACAATCTTAGCAACACAGCTAAAAATACTGACGTTTCAACCTGCTAGCCTTATTCTGTAGATGTATTTCTCCTATGTGAAAACAACCCCATCTTTCCAGGCTACAGGAACGAAGCAGGAAGAGATAGTAGCCCAACCTAAGAGAAGAATGAAGAAGAAGAAAGGCAATGTATTGGCTTGGAACAAGAAAAAAACTAAAATGTGGTAAGTAATGGACCCACTCTATAATATCCAGACTAACACGGCTCCCCCTTTGATACTCTACAATATGTTCACACAAAGGAACTGCTTCTGAGCCTGTTGAAATCATTTCAAATCTCCTATTGAACTGGGAGAAATTTTAGGCCCAGATGGTGAGTTGGATTCTAATCCCTCCAGCTAGATTTGTTAAACCCAATACTGTGAGATGGACAACACCTTCTGAAAGTTGCTGAGCATTCTAAAGTGTTCTCAGCACCTCACAGAATCAGCTCTCTCAAACTCATATAGCAAACAGATTCCTATAAACTTAGTTTAGATTGCAAGTGCTTTAGGGCAGGGACCATCCATTTGTTCTGTGTTTGCACAGTGCCTAGCACAACAGGGTCATAGGCCATCACTGGGTCTCTTGAGTGTTACCACAATGCCCACAATAAGTATTATAATTTCAGAAGGGGGAAAGTTGGTTCTACCACCTTTCTATCTTTGGCATTCCCAAAGATGGGCTGGTAGAGGGCAAGGCGCACTGGTCATGGCCTGACCATGTTTAAGCAGGTAAACATGGACTGTGCATACAATGATCTTGTAATTAGTGGGCTCGCAAGTCATGGCTAGATGTACACTGCAGCTGACACTTGGGCCCTGAGCTGAGTGCACAGTGTGCTGAGCCATTTTGCATGTGCCATTGTGAAGCAGAGAATAATTTTTTATCTTTAAAAATAAGATTTTGTGTTCAAAACTAAAGTTTGAGCAAAGATCTCCAGCTATTTCCATGCACTGGAAATATTGTGGATGCTAATGCAGTTCAGTGTGTAGAAATCTCTTTAAAAATTCTGTGGCGTATGTTAGTGCTGTGGAACTTGTCAGCTTTCTATCATGGCACACATTCTGTTACATACTGTTTACAATCAGCGAACATATTATCCAGTGGGATTTTATAGAGACACTCCAGTATTGGAGCCTGATATTCTGTCACTCACTATGCATGTGTCCAAGACACATGGGTTCCTTAATATGAATTTGCATTCACCAGAATGCAATAAACTGTCATCCGCTCACTGAAAACCTCAAGTGTTCCCAAGCCAGTGCTACAAGTGATTGCATTGGTACTACCTGCAGAAGTTGGAACAGAGCAATGCATAAGAAGGCTTTCATCTGTTTCCAGGTATTTCAGGCTAAGCATTACAAAATGTATTTCATCTGGTGGGATAAAAACCATAAGGACATAACAGGGGGAGGGATAGCTCAGTGGTTTGAGTATTGGCCTGCTAAACCCAGAGTTGTGAGTTCAATCCTTGAGGGGGTCACTTAAGGATCTGGGGCAAAAAATCAGTGCTTGGTCCTTCTAGTGAAGGCAGGGGGCTGGACTCAATGACCTTTCAGGGTCCCTTCCATTTCTATGAGATAGGAATACCTCCTATTATTAGTAACTTAAAAGGATTTATCAGTTCATTTGCTGAGGATATTGTTCACATTCCACTCAGACAAAAACTTACCCAGTTACAATGCAATAATATTCAGAAAACATTTGTTATACAAAACAGATTAAATACAATCAGCATTGATTTTCCTTTGTCATTGGGTTTGGTTTTTCTAACCCAGTCTCACTTAATTATAGAAGCTGTCAAGCAAAACTACCTAGCAGATGCCGGTTGAGAGTGGCTTCAAGAAACTTTTAAATGAAGGGGGATTTTTTTGTTTGGGTGTGCGGAGTGAGAACCAGTTGAAGTTCATAGGCTCTGTGGGTGTTCAGCACTTTTGAAAATCAGAGGTATCATACGTATTGGGTGCTTAGACCCAAAAGGTAATTTTCAAAGCCAAATATGGGTGATAACCAGCCCTGAAAATTTGCTCCAAGTGCTGGATGCCCAGAGCAATACTGGGACAAAAATGAGTGCTCAGGTGGCAATATTTTCGATCCGTCACTACTCCTATAAAGCCATATTCCCCATTTAAGATAGCTCCAAACACTGCATTAGTTGTGTCAGCTATGCCATTCCTAAGTACAAACTTCTTAGGAAACTGCCATTCCTTCATCAGCTCCAGATATAAGAGAAGAGCCCCTTAGCCAGGAAGGCTGGTAGTGGGGTGGTAACACAGCACTGACCTGTAACAGTAGGTGTAGGCAGCCCATCTCCATTAAACTTAAATCACTGGGTCATGATACTATTGAGGAAGGGAAAATGAAGATATCTTAGAGGTGGATCCTCTTGCTTGGAGCGGAGGAGTTAAGAATAGATGCTGGCAGTCAGTTTTTGTATCAGTCTATAGGACCCTGCAAGATGAGAGAGTTCCAGAGCATCTACACAGGAATGAAACAGCCCCACAGCCTGAACCCTGTGAGCCCTTGTCGGCTGGCATGGGCCAGTGGTGGGTTTTTCCCTGCTGTGTAGACATACCCTTTGTGGCTGGAGGATCAGGAATGAGTGGGATCTGTGGCATGTGAAAGTTTGATGGTCGATTGGCAGTGGAGATGGCAAGCACAATGGAATGGTCTCCCCTCTCTCAGCACAATTCTGCATGTGCTTCAAAAATGTCCTTGATTTGACCAGATCCTCAAAGCAAGGTGCCTAATCACTTTGAAGCCCTGAGCCATTGAGTCAAGCTTACCTCTTGCCAACAGGGAATCCCTATAAGTCTGGGTAAGCCACTGGAATGAGGCAGGAACTGATCAAAACTCAGAAGTTTTGGCTCACATGAAACAAATATTTTGAAAATCAAAATTAGGTTGAAGTGGAATGGAAAGAGATTTCCCAACTTTCCTCTGAATCAGAATTTCTGGAAAAAAATGATTTTGATTAAAAAATAATTTTGAGATTCTAAATTCTTGTTTCAACATTTTTGTCTCCCTGCCCCCTCCCCTGATTTTATATTATTTTTATATTATTTCATGATGCCAGTCATAGAGTGAGATCTACGATTTCTACCGACATGTCATAATATGACCAAGTATAATAATTGAAATAGTGAATTCTTTTGAGTTGCACTTAGTCCTCATTAACTCTAGAGATTTGCTGTGATTACAGGCATTGGTGACAAAACACGGGTACAGCTGCATTGGTGCAAACTTGAGATAGGCAATGCCACTATAAACTGAGATATACACTGCTCAATAGAGTTGGGTGAATTGTTGATTTTTTTTTATTTGATTGACCAGCAAACCCATGCTTCCATCCCCCTACAAAATCAGAAAAAGTATTCACTTCAGAAAATATTTGGAATTTTTTGGCAAATTGGTGAAGTGTATATTCCCCTGTAACCCTTTGCCCAGATGTCAGGATATTTGCCTAGCATGTTGAAGACCCAGGTCTGAATCAAGCAAAGACTTGAATTCAGATCTCTCCTCTCTTACGTGCATATTCTAAATGCCAGGCTACCAGCTGTTGTAGGTTCAGTTACTCTCAATCACTTCTGTTGAAGCCAAAGAGTATTTAAGTATTTATAGAATGTGAAAGAGAGTGAGAGCATCTGTCTGGCCTTTGATTAAGGCACTCACCTGAAAACTGAAATTTGAATTTCCATCCCCTGCCTCCCAGGTGAGTGCCTTAATCACCAGGCTATAAATCACTCTCATTCTTTCTCTTTGGCCTAATTAATATTACTGTACCTATGCAAAGTGGAACAGCTTCAGCAGGAGAGATTAAGAACAAAATGTACACCAGAGTGGGGAGTTGAGGTCCAGTCCCTGCACTGGGGTGGAGATTCAACCATGCGGCCCTCTCACTTAATCACTTGACGAAAGGTTACGTGTGTGTGTGTGTGTGTGTGTGTGTGTGTGTGTGTGTGTGTGTACACATTACCAAAACACAGCACTGCACATGCAACTACTTCTGAGAAGAGGATGAGAGAACAAATAACATGACAGATATGCAGTCACATTGCTTAATGCATTACTAGAAGGTGCGCAGACACTACTGTGAGGTGCATGGTACATTAAAACCTATACAGAACAGAATAGATAGTCAATGGTCCCTACACCAAGATACAGCCCAGATACTGATTCTGCACAGTTTCATTTGTTACCTCCTATGATATTTATTCTGTGCATTCTCTCATTTGAAATTTGTTTTGTAACCAGTTCTTAATCATCTACTGCTTTTTATCTTATTTGAAATGTCTCTCATATGTATAAACTGGAAATCCAGATTAATGGTATTGGAACATCAATGTCACCAGAGTAATTTTTTATATTAAATTAATATTGTGTGATTTGTCCGTTAGTTTAACTCTTTTCTAGCATATAACTGGTGAAGTGGTTATTGTCTAATTACTTTTGCACATACAGGCCACTGCAATTTTAACTCAAAGAACCTCAGAAAATGTAAGCATTCAATTCAAATCTACCTATCTTCAGTAACAAACGTTTGAGGATATTGATGAAGAATTTCTCCTGTCATGTACTGATCCCAGAAATGGTTTGAAACCTGATAAAATGTGCCCCACAAATCTGTTGTACAACTAGTCATGTTAAATGCATTTGTCTTGCTCTGTTATGGGCAAGAAACAAACAAACAAAACGTTATGCCACCTTAGTGATATAAACTGTAACAACTTGCATCATTTCATCCATCTACAATTCCAAGCTATATATTTTCATATCAAGAGTGAATATTACAAGGTAGCAATACCAGTTCTTTATGAGGATGTATTTACTGAATGCTTTCAAAGTGCCTAATTATATTGCTGTATTTGTATTTGTTGTGGCCTTGTTCATTGACCTCTCTAGATCCTTGAGAGACAGTAATTGTTTTTCTGAAAGTGTAAAGTTTGTTATTAACATTGATTTTTTTGAAATCAGCCTAAAATAACAGATTGAGATAGATCATCTACACTTTGCAGTTCATGAAGGCAATGGTCTTTCAGTATGATCCTTCAGGGATAATGCTCTAATTCAAATTAATTATTGCATGACAAGTGTTTATAATCCTATTCTGTTAATTTTCTTAACCTCTGCCACACCATCTAGTTCTCAAGCACAACAATGTGTCTGTGAAATCCTGCCAACAGAACTGTTCCAGGTGGCTGACAGCTTGGTACATTTTTACTGTTTCCACTTGGAAAAAATATTGGACTATTCTGACTGGGAGAAGTTTTCTATTTATTGTGCTACATGAACAAACCTGACTGGATTTGGTCTGGCCTGACTGAATTTAAAGGAGTGTCACAAATTGAGGATCTAGATTTCTGGGGAACCTTGTGACATGGGAATTGGAATCTTACAATACTTGCTTAGTAGAAAGAAGTGGGGTTGCCAGACTAAGGTCTTCCAATAACTCCACATTATTTTACTAGTCATGCTAGATAGTCCTCAAGCAAGCAGTTGTTAAATCCTTGCTCAATGAGCAATCTCTTGAATCTAGTGATCTCACTAATTGTTGCTATGTCCTTAACCTGTAAACTGAAGAAAAAAAAAACTGTAAGCAACAGCAAAGCAAATTAATGGCTTTTATTCAAGCAAATATATGGTATGTGAACCTGTATCTATTCCAGTGATCAGTATGCAAACTACATACAGCTCAGTCTTGTTTTCATCAGATCCAGATGGTATGAGGTTTTTGTTTTCCCACTGCTTTGCAGGACCTTGAACTTGGACGAGATAGAGGTGGTGAGATCTTAATCCAGGCAAGAATGAGGTGATGCTGGTATGTTAAGGGAAGAGTCTTAAAAAATGTTCCCACCCTTCATTTGTGCAGCAGGTTTACAGTTTGGGGTAGCTTTGGTATTCTCATATACTACAGGAAGCTAAAATGGCATAAGTGACCAAGAATGCCTTTTTTCTTTGCATATGATAAGACATATGGCCATGTCTCTCTGATCTGGGCCTCAAAATAGTTATTCATGCTTATGTGGCCCATGGATTGAATTATGTGGTATACTCTGTGATGCTGGGTTTCAGCTGGTGCAGCATAAATCTGTGTGCCTGCTTGCATGATTTAGCCTCAGGGAGCACATTACAACAATTTGTCACCATCTGCACTAGCATGTGTGTATGTGAGAGGGCAGATATTTTGCTTCTGGGAGCAAGATAACTTTGTAGCCTTCATATTCGCGCGTGCACACACACACTCTCTCTCTCTCTCTCACACACACACATCTATGTGAGAGAGAAATCTACAAAAGGTATCTTGAGCCAAAACCACTCCTGATTTATCCCAAAATAATCCCAAATGACAACAGGTGCAAACTTTAATTAAAATAATGCCACACCCTTTTTTACTGTGTGTAATAACACAATATAAAATATACATAAAAGTAATACAGTAATTCCTCACTTAAAGTCGTCCCGGTTAATATTGTTTCATTGTTACCCTGCTGATCAATTAGGGAACAGGCTTGTTTAAAATTGTGCAATGCTCCCTTCTAACTTTGTTTGGCAGCTGCCTGCTTTGTCTACTGCTTGGAGGAAGAGCAGCCCATTGCAGCTAGCTGGCGGGGGCTTGGAACCAGAGTGGACTGGTAGCCCCCTATCAGCTCTTCGGGGCCCCTAAATTCCCTGTGCAGCAGCTGCCTGCAGTTCAGCTGTCCCTCCCACCACTGCCATGTGCTCCTGCTGCCCAAGATTCCTGCTTGTTGTGCAGGTGGAAGGGAAGAAAGGGGGGGCTAATGTCAGGGTGTACCCTTCCCCCCTGCTCCTGCACCCCACTTACCCCATCTTCCATAGGGCAGGGGGGACACACCAGGACTCAAGAGGGAGGGAGCTTGCAGCAGTTGCCTCTCAGCCAGCTGATCTAATTAACAACACAGTGTACTTAAGGGAAACGCACATATCTCCCTCCGTTCCTGCTGCCTTTTGTAGAGAGAGAGTTAACCATTGAGGGCTCAGCCAATGGCTAATTCATCATTTAGCAGTAAGGGAAATATCCTACCCTCTGACTCCTCCACCTCAACCAAGCTTCACAATCATCATCACTGTGTACCAGTATTAAATTGTTTATTTAAAACTTATACTGTGTGTGTGTGTGTGTGTGTGTGTATATAAAATATAGTCATTTGTCTGGTGAAACAAATTTCCCTGGAACCTTACTCCCTCATTTACATTAATTCTTATGAGGAAATTGAATTCGCTTAACATCATTTCGCTTAAAGTTGCATTTTTCAGGAACATAACTGCAACATTAAGTAAGGAGTTACTGTACCGTGTTTCTTTGTCAGATACTATTTGCTTCATAGTATTTTCTTTTAAAGGAAAAACACTACAGTATAATTAAATATTCCATTGAGAGGAAAATTCATCTCTTCATCTATTGAACAAGGTACATTTTGACAGCTTCTCAAGAGAACACCATTTGAAAAATCAGAACACCGGGGACGTCTGGGTGCTGGCTAGCCGGTAAGTGGCTAATAACATAAAGTCTGATTTACAGGGAATGACATGTCAAAATATTCTGATTTGAGGCTTTAAGGTAGCCCTCATCTGCACAGCTATATCTAATTCAAATTAATAGCAAAGAGTCCTGTGGCACCTTATAGACTTACAGACGTTTTGGAGCATGAGCACATGCATCCGACAAAGTGGGTATTCATCCACAAAAGCTCATGCTCCAAAATGTCTGTTAGTCTGTAAGGTGTCACAGGATTCTTTGCTGCTTTTACAGATCCAGACTAACACAGCTACCCCTCTGATACTTAATTCAAATTACTATTCACCAAAAAATACCCTAAATATTTGAAGCTGGAATGAAGAAAGTGTACTAATCTTGGCCCTATTGAAATCATTCATAAAATTCCCATTGACTTTGACAGTGCCTGAATTTCACCCTGAAGAGTTACAATGACTGGCATTAGGTTATTTCCCATTAATAGTTCCAAGTAAAATTGATAACATGATTTCTAGCTCCAGTATTGAGTGACTTTCTTTTTGCAATAGGGATGGTGAGTGTCCACTGTGAAATAATGAGCATCAACAATTGAAAATGAAATGAGCAGTAAAGTACAGGTGACGGTCAATGATGAGTGGGTATAACCAAAGATATTGTAAGAGAGATGGTGTCTCTAGTTTTTAAGCCAAAAAAGGGGATGAAGAAAGCTTTTACATTTAAATTTTTCCAGGGAATGATAGTCAAGTGAAAAGACAGAAATTAGGCTGCCATTATAGATTATATTTTATTTTTCTATGTAGTACTGAGTAGAGATTCTGTCTATCTTCTAGTATAGAAAATCAGTACAAATATAGTATCTCCTTCTTCTTGAGCCAATTATGTCTATCAATTTGGGTCAAGCTTCACAATGGTATGCAGTTCTAAAGCTTCAAGTAATATCTTTCTGCCAGTTCACACCATTTATGAATTTGTGTCACTTTGATATGAAAAAAAAACTGACAATTGAAACATTTTGAAAATCCATATATCTTGTCATGTAAATGTGTGAAGGATTGATATTTTAATTACTAATTAATACATATTTTAATGCCCAAGCTGTGCAATCTGATCTGTGTGGTTGGACCTTACACCTAGCTGGAGTCCCATAAAAGTGAATTGAACTCTCTGTGGATGAAATGGTTCACTCACATATATCAATTACCAGGATCAGAGCCTAAATTCAGATTATGGAAGCATACGTTGGGAAGTAGTTGTACCCTCTGGCTCTTTATTGCTATTTTCCCTTCAGTGTTCCTTTCAGAAGCCGGTGATGGCAATGGAGGGGATGAATGAATTTCAATGACTCTGGTTAGCCAAATACTGGGAAATAAGACTCAGAATGTCTCTATTCTTCATTTTTCAAATTCAAACAGACCATAATGGGAAAAAAAGAGCTTTCAGTTAGAGCTGCCTCCATTTTAAGTACTTGGGGCTATGGCAAAGGCGGCTGGATTTAAAACAAGCTCTAATGAAGAGAATGGGTTTAGGACCTAATGCAGAGCCAATTGGTAATCTTTCCCTTGACTTCAGTGTGGTTTGTATCAGGCATTTACTTCCTAAAAATAATAGACTGCCTACAAGTTCACCACAAACAAATGGCATCCTTTCCCCAGATATTACAAAATGTTGAAGATTAAATAGCTCAAACTTTCCACGTTGGATATAGCTAAATATTTAATTCATTGCTTAGGAGAAAATGTATGATCTTGACAATGAGGCTAGAACTGAAAATCTGAGAATGCTGAATCCAGACGCTGGATTTTTTTCTTGTACCATAGCTTTATACATGGGAAAAAGAAATGATGATGAATTTCTCTATCACTTCCTGGAGATTTCTGGGGAGAAAATCTACTGAGCCTAAAATTTCTATGAGTTTCCTTGGGATTCAGAAGCATGAAGTATATTTGGGATGCTACTATTGCAAGAGAGCACTGGTCTCAAACACAGGTCCCCAGGCAGTCCTCACATTGCATCCATAACCTGACAGCTCACTGATATCTGCAAGGAGCATGGGCTGGTGGACTCTAGTTCACCATAGCCCTTCCCACGAAACTCCAAACTGGAGGAGATGGCCGGCTCTTCCGATGGGCTCAGACTCACTATTTAACCAGAAAGAGGCACAGGAAGTTGCTGAGCAACTACATAAATCTGTATCTGGCTGTTGCATTGGACCCTGCCTTCTCACCTGATTCCTGAGTCCTGCCTTCCTGTCCTGTTTTTGGTTCCTCCTTTGTTCCAGATCCCTGCTTGTATGCCCCACCCCTTGTTATCAAGGGAAATTAAATTGAATGAAATGCTGTGTTTTGGACTCAGGAATAGTATCTCTACCTACGAACTCAATGTTAAGGTACAAACCAAAAAGGGATTATTGGGAAGAGACAAGACAAATTTAACAGTATGACAGGAAAATAGTAAAACATCTCGTAGGTTTGTTCTCACAGGCCATGAAGCCAAGGACCCACTATAAACCCTTAACAAACTGTGAGCTTATTGACAGAACTTTACTTGTAGGTAGATGATTTCTGGTGCACTGATGGAGATGAACAGACAGCTGGATGTGTCTCAGATCTGCCACAGCTACCAGTCAAATGCTGACCTTCAACTGTGCTCTGGTGGGACACAGGAGCAACATGGATCTGGATATAGGAGATGGTCTTTTAGGTAAGTAACGGGGATAGATCTTGACTCACAGCTCATGTGCAAATAAATGGGACATGGGCTGCCTCTCATAAAGAAATAAACCTTACATAAACCCTGCATGGACAATAAATAAACCTTACACCCTGGCTATTGACTCTGGCTCTGATTATCAAATATTTGTTCCTCATGCAGTTACTTACAAACTGTAACTGAGTCACCCCTTAACCTTCTCTATATTAAGCTAAACAAACTGAGCCTATCAACTGTACTCTATAAGGCATGTTTATGAATCCTTTAATCATTCTCATGGCTCGTCTGTGAATCCTCTTCAATTTATAAACATCCTTCTTGAATTGTGAACACTAGAACTGGATATAGTATGCCAGCAGTAGTTGCACGCAGTGCCAAATATAGAGGAAAAATAACCTTTATACTCCTACTTGAGATTCTCCTGTTTATGCTCCCAAGGATGAATCAATTCTTTTGGACATAGCATTGCACTAGGAATTCATGTTCAACTGATTATCCTCCATGACACCCAAATCTTTTTCAGAGTCACTGCATCCCAGGATTGAGCCTCTACACTGTGTAAGTATGGCCTATATATTTTGTTCCTAGATATACACATATCCACTGAGCTATATTAAAATGGATATTATTTTCTAGTGCCCACCTACCAAATGATCCGGATTGCTCTGTGTCAGTGACCTGTCCTCTTCATTGTTTATCACTCCCCCTATTCTTGTTTCTATGTGCAAACTGTATTGGTTATGATTTCCTCCCGGTCATTAATAAAAATATTAAATAGCATAGAGCCAAAAACTGAGCTCTGCAGGACCCTGGATCACTTGATGATTACCTGTTCTGTTCATTCCCTCTGGGGCACCTGGCATTGACCACTGTCGGAAAACAGGATATTGGGCTAGATGGACCTTTGGTCTGACCCAGTATGACAGTTTTTATTTTCTTATGACTCCACTAGAAAACCATCCTCTTGATTCATGATTCCTCATTTACAATTACATAGAAGGTCTTCTCATGCTACAGTGATGGGTGGCAATATAAAATCCTTAGATTTTTCTATCATAAAGGGAAATAGTCCTTTGCATTTGCTAACTCTAAAAATGGGATTCAGCTAGGTCACAGCGGAGATGAGGTGTTCATTTTATTTACTAATAGTATGAATCACCACTGTATCTGTAGGATCATTGTAAACTCCACACAAGCGTCAAGTTTTCTGTGGTGCAAAAAATGCAGGATTACAGCTCGTCAAAATTTTAACAAAAATGATGTGGAAATTCATATATTTTTGACCAGTTTGGAATAGAGAATACAGTGGATGTTCTTAAATCCGCAGTTTACACTGCAGGGGTAGGTAGATGGGTCTTGCTGGAGTAGGAGACCAAATATGAATGGTACCTCATTATCCAGAATTCTTCTTGAGGAAAGGCCATGGTAATTCTCTTTCCTGTATTCTCCCATGACAGGATGCAGTATGTTCTCCCTTTCGTAGCAGCCCATCTAACACCTCCCTTTCCTGGCATTTTTGGGAAAATTTATGGCAATGTTGTATCTCCACAGAGCACAATGGAGAAGTAAAGGATCCTTGTGCTTTCTGTGCCACTTGAGCTATTTAAACAGAGCTAGCCGCAATCTGACCCATAAATTCACTGATATTTTAAAGCGAGAAATAGCTGGCTAAACTGCAAGGTTATTATTAAACTTCCTTTTTGTCTTATTTTAGTTACCCACATAATCTCTTGTTAAGAGATATGGGCTAATAATTTAATGTTATTTTTAAAACATATACAGCTGGTGAATGGAAATAGTTAAATATTACTAAGCAATGTATGATTGTATCGTAGTTTAGATGGATTTAAAACATTGAGACTTAAGTATTAAAAATTTTAAAACATTCTGCACACAAGCCTTAAAATTAGTTTTAAGTAGAAGCTAAGAGACTAAGAGACGGTATCTCATAACGTATATATCTTTCCATATTTGAAATAGCATTGACTAACAGGCTTAACACAGTAATGGATGCTGGCTGTGGACAGTATATTTGTTCTATATTTCAGGTTGGGTAAAACATTTATATGTTGAAAAGTCAATGTGAAGTGTACATCTTCAAAGTAAACCTAGCCAAAACATGTCACAGGGAACTTAATAGCTTTAAAGGTTTGTCATCTGCTTCATTAAGATGTAAATATTCACGGGGATCAGAAATACACAGAGAAGTGATTCAACGTCATCTATGAAGAAAGGGAACAAATAGAAACTGAAACCAAGTTAATCATTTATTCAGCTATGACATCCAGCTGGTGTTGAACCACGCTTAGCCAATGGGCAAACAGATTACTCAAATGCCTTTATATTGCAATACAGTTACTTAGACTATAAAACCATTAATGAACGAGTAGAGATGTCTTACATAAAGACCAGAAAATTCCACAATTCTCTTTGTGTATTAGAGGAATTGCAGAATTATGCAATGTCAGGCAAAGATATTACACCCTACCAAACAGAATAACTTCAAAACAGGGTGCTCCAACTGAATGCAGGTTGAATTTGGTTATCAGTTGCTTTAACTTGTCAAAATTCCAGAGTTGAGATATTCCGAGAGGTTGACGTGTGGAGATGTATAGACTGTGAAAACTGGAAGTAAGACTCATGACAATTATAATCACTTGAAAATACAAAAGAAATGCCTTATATCTTCAATGGATTATGGGAAAAGTCAGATATAAAGTGCAGCTTGTACTCTGGACCACATTAGCTTATTTAGTCCATATTGATTTAGTCCATAATAGGGGTCACGGATCAACATTCACATCTTACTCCCCATCAGTTCCCGTCCTGGCTTGGGGAAGCCAATGATCCAACCAGAAGACCAAATTTGGTGACGAATACTTGTCACTTGCCCCATGAGGCACATTGCACGTATGCTAAGAAGAAGTCCATAACCACTTTTCCAAAGGAGTCAGTGGGTCTTTCATCCAAACTGAATAAAAAATTGTCTGATGCTTTCAGCAAATGACTTCTCTCAAGTTGGAAACACCTGGGCCGGATACGAGACTGAGAACTGGATCTTTTGTCCAGACAGAGAGGTCACCACCTACTGATAACTACAAACAGTCATCGTGATTAAACATTTTAATAATTTTTTTCTCTCAGTCCCTATGGGCAGACTACAGTTAACCAGAATAAATCAGTAATACAACCTCAAACTGCATTTAAGTTTTTACTGTAACCAACCGAAGTGAACTCTGAAATTGAGCTGAAGAATTTTATGCAGCAAAAGTAGATGTGAATCCAAGAAGGCACATTTATATATTGTAGGTGCAAATTCTGATACTTTCCTGACTTCAGCATTTAAATTCTATTCCAACATTGCACCTTTTTGTTGTTGTTTTAGGAATGCTTTTTTTTTTTTTTTTTTTTTTTTTTTTAAGTGGGTCTGACAAATTTGGGTACCCTCACAAGAACTGAAACCAAAGTTTGACATCTGTAACATGATCCAATGGCTGGACAAATTCAGATTAGAATAGAGATTTTTTTTTTTTTTTTTTTTTTTTTTTAAAGGAAGAACAGAGAGAGATTGCAACATTAAGTAAGGAGTTATCTGACGTGTTTCTTTTTGTCAGATACTATTTTGGCTTCCATAGTATTTTCTCTTTAAAGGAAAAACACTACAGTATAAATTAAATTCCCAGTTGAGATGAAAACTTCATCTCTTCATCTATTTGAACAAGGTACATTTTTGACAGCTTTCTCAAGAGAAAACCATTTGAAAAATCAGAACACCGGGGACGTCTGGGCTGTAGCGGTAATGTCTTAAATAACATAAAGTTCGCATTTACAGGGAATGACAATGTCAAAATATTCTGATTTGAGGCTTTCAAGGTAGCCCTCATCTGCACAGCTGATATCTAATTCAAATTAATATGCAAAGAGTCCTGTGGCACCTTAGACTTACAGACGTTTTGAGCATGAGCACTGCATCCGACAAAGTGGGTATTCTCCAACAAAAAGCTCATGCTCCAAAATGTCTGTTAGTCTGTAAAGGTGCAACAGGAATCTTTTGCTGGCTTTTAACAGATCCAGACTAACAACAGCTACCCCCTCTGATCTTAATTCAAATTACTATCCCCCCCACAAAAAATACCCTAAATATTTGAAAGCTGGAATGAAGAAAGTTTACTAATTTGGCCCTATTGAAATCATCATAAATTCCCATTGACTTTGACAGTGCCTGGAATTTCACACCCTGAAGAGTTACATACTGGCATTAGTTATTTCCATTAATATGTTCCAAGTAAAATGATAACATGAATTTCTAGCTCCAGTATTGATGACTTTCTTTGCAATAGGATCGTGGAGTGTGCCATGTGAACTAATGCCGCATCACAATTGAATGAGAATGAGCAGTAAGACAGGTGACGGTCATGGATGAGTGGTATAACCAAAGATATTGAGTAAGAGAGATGGTGTTTATTTTTAAGCCAAAAAGGGGATGAAGAAAGGCTTTTACATTTAAATTTTTCCCCAGGCATGATAGTCAAGTGAAAAGACAGAAATTAAGGCTGTGCCATTATAGATTATAAATTTTATTTTCCTATTGTTAGGTACTGAGTAGAAGATTTCTGCTCTATCTTCTAGTAGTAGAAAATCAGTACGAATATAGTTCTCCTTCTCTTGAGAGCCAATTATGTCTATCAATGGGTCAAGCTCACAAGGTGATGGCATTCTAATAGCTTCAAGTAATATCTTTCTGCCAGTTCACACATTTAAATGATTTGGTGTCACTTTGTATGAAAAAAAAAAAACTGACAATTGAAACATTTTTGAAAATCGCATACTATCTTGTCATGTAAAAGTGTGAGGATTGATATTTAATTACTAATTAAGTACATATTTTAATGCCCAAGCTGTCATATCTGATCTGGTGTGGTTTGACTTAGCACCTAGCTGGATCCATAAAGTGAAATTGAACTCTCTGTGATGAATGGTTCCGTCACATATATCAATTACCATGATCAGAGCCTAAATTCAGATTAATGGAAGCATACGTTGGGACGTAGTTGTACCTCTGGCTCTTTATTGCTATTTCCCTTCAGTGTTCCTTTCAGAAGCCGGTGATGGCAATGCAGGGGATGAAATGATTTCCATACTCTGGTTAGCCAAATACTGGGAAATAAGACTCAGAATGTCTCATCTTCATTTTCCAAATTCAAAACAGACCATAATGGGAAGAAAAAGAGCTTTCAGTTAGAGGGCTGCCTCCTTTTAAAGTCTTGGGCTATGCAAAGGCGGCTGGATTTAAAACAAGCTTTAATGAAGGAGAAGGCGTTAGGACCCTAATCAGGCCAATTGTACTTTCCCTTGACTTCAGTGTGGTTGTATCAGGCAATTACTCCTAAAATAATATAGACTGCCTACAAGTTCACCACAAAACAATGGCATCCTTTCCCCCAGATTTAACAAGAATGTTGAAGATTAAATAGCCAAACTTCCAACGTGGATATAGCTAAATATTTAATCTTCATTCTTAGGAGAAAATGTATGATCTTGACAACTGAGGCTAAGACTGAAATCTGAGAATGCTGAAAGCTCCGAACGCTGGATTTTTTTCTTGTAACCCTAGCTTTAATACATGGGACAAGAAAATGATGATGAATTTTCTCTATCACTTCCTGGAGATTTTCTGGGGAGAAAAATCTAACTGACCGTAAATTTCTATGATGTTCCTTGGATCAGAAGCATGAAGTATCATTTGGGATGCTGACTATTGCAAGAGAGCACTGGTCTCAAACAGCAGGTCCGCCAGGCAGTCTCACTTGAATCCATAACCTGACAGCTCACTGATTATCTGCAAGGAGCATGGGCTCGTGGACTCTAGTTCACCCTATAGCCCTTCCACGAAACTCAAACTGGAGGAGATGGCCGGCTCTTCCGATGGGCTCAGACCTCACTATTTAAACCAGAAAGCGCACAGGCAGGTTCGAATGCTGACAACTAATAAACTCGATCTGGCTGTTGCATTGGATCCCTGCCGTTCTCACCTATTCTGAAGTCCTGCTTCCTGTCTTTTTGGTTCCTCCTTTGTTCAGATCCCTGCTTGCTATGCCGCAGCTCTTGTTACAAGGGAAAGTTAAATTTGAAATGAAATGCTGTGTTTGGACTCAGGAATAGTAATCTCTACCTACGAACTCATGTTAAGTACAAAACCAAAAAGGATTGATTGGGAAGAGACGACAAATTCTAACAGTATTGAACAGAAAATAGTAAACCCCATTCTGTAGGTTTGGTTCTCCCAGGCCATGAAGCTCAAGGACCCACTATAAACCCTTAACACAACTGTGAGGCTTATTTGACAGAACTTATTGTAGGTAGAATGATTTTGGTGCAACTGTGGAGATGACAGACAGCTGATGTGTCTCAGATCTGCCCAGCTACCAGTCAAATGCTGACCTCAACTGTGGCTCTGGTGGACCCGGAGCAACATGGATCTGGATATAGGAGATGGTCTTTTAGGTAAGTAACGGGGGGAAATGATCTTGACTCACAGCTCATGTGCAGAATAAATGGGACAATGGGCTGCTCTCATAAGAAATAAACTACATGAACCTGAATGGACAATAAATTAAACCTAACCCCTGGCTATTTGACTCTGGCCTCTGATTACAAAGTATATTTGGTTCCTCATGCAGTACTTCAAACTGTAACTGAGGTCACGCCCTTAACCTTGCTCTATATTAAGCCTAAAAAACTGAGCCTATCAACTGTACTTCTATGAAGGCATGTTTATAATCCTTTAATGCATTCTCAATGGTCGTCTGTGAAACCTCTTAATTATAAAACACTTCTTGATTGTGGAACCACTAGAACTGATATAGTATGCCAGCAGTAGTGCCGCAGTGCAAAATAGAGGAACAATAACCTTTATACTCCTACTTGAGATTCTCCTGTTAATGCTCCAAGGATGAATCAATTCCTTTTGGACATAGCATTGGCACTAGGAATTCATGTTCACTGATTATACCTCCCATGACACCCCAAATCTTTTTTCAAGAGTCACTGCAATCCCAGGACTGGAGCCTCTACTACTGTGTAAGTATGGCCTATATATTTTGTTCTAATATACCACATATCCATCTGAGCTAATATTAAAATGGCATACTTTTTCTAGTGCCACACCTAGCCAATGATCCGGATTGCTCTGTGTCATGACGTGTCCTCTTCATTGTTATTCACCCCCTAATTCTTGTTTTCTATGTTGCGAACTGTATTGGTTATGACATGTTCCTCCCGGTCATCTAAAAAAATATAAATAGCAAGAGCCACAAACTGAGCTCTGCAGGACCCTGGATACTTGTATGATTACCTTTTCTGTTCATTCCCTCTGGGGCACCTGGCATTGACCACTTGTCGAAAACATGATATTGGGCTAATGGACCTTTGCTGACACCAGTATGACAGTTTTTATTTTTCTTATGACTCCACTAAAAACCATCCTCTGATTCATGATTCCTATTTAAGCAATTACATCAGAAGGTCTTCTCAGCTACAGTGATGGGGTGGTCAATATACAAATCCTTAGATTTTTCTATCAATGAAAGGAAATAGTCTGTTGCAATTTGCTAACTCTAAAAATGGGATTCAGCTAGTCACAGCGGGGATGAGGTGGTTTCATTTGATTTACATAGTGATGAATCACCACTGTATCTGTAGGATCATTGTAAACTCCACACAAGCCGTCAAGTTTTCTGTGGTGCCAAAAATATGCAGGATTACAAGCTTCGTCAACATTTAACAAAAATATGTGGAAGATTCCATATATTTTATGACCAGTTTGGAATAGGAGATACAGGTGGATGTTCTTAAATCCGCAGTTTACACCTGCAGGGGTAGGTAGATGGGTCTTGCTGGAGTAGAGACCAAATAGAATGTACCGTCATTATCCAGAATCTTCTGAAGGAAAGGCCATGGTAATTCTCTTCTCCTGTATTCTCCATGACAGGATGCAGTATGTTCCGAGAAGCCTTTCGTAGCAGCCCATCTAACACCTCCCTTTCCGGTACATTTTTTGGGAAAAATTTCTATGGCATACGTTGTATCTCCACAGAGCACAAATGAGAAGTAAAGGATCCCTTGTGCTTTCTGTGCCACTTGATGCTATTTAAACAAAGCTAGCCGCAATCTGACCATAAATTCACTGACTATTTTAAAGCGAGAAATACGCTGCTAAACGCAAGGTTATTATTAACTCTTTTCGTCTTATTTAGGTTACCACATAATCTTTGTTAAGAGAATGGGCTAATAATTTATATGTTATTTAAAAACATAGTACATGCTGTGAAATGGAAATAGTTAAATATTAACTAAGCAATGTATGATTGTATCTAAGTTTAGGATGGATTTAAAACCTTGAGACCTAAGTATTAAAAATTTTAAAACATTCTGCACCAAGCCTTAAATTAGTTTTAAGTAGAACTAAGAGACTACGAGAGGTATCTCATAACGTATTATATCTTTCCATATTTTGAAATAGCATTGACTAACAGGCTAACACAGTAATGGATCTGGCTGTGGACAGTACATACGTTTGTTCTATACTTTCAGGTTGGGTAAAACATTTATATGTTAAAAGTCAATGTGAAGTGTACATCTTTCAGAAAAAGTAAACCTAGCCAAAACATGTCACAGGGAATAATAGGCTTTAAAGGTTTGTCACTGCTCATTAAGATGTAATAACACGGGGATCAAGAAATACCAGAGAAGTGATTCTAACGTCCTCTATTGAAGAAGGGAACAAAATAGAACTGAAACAACGTTAATCATTTTTCAGCTATGACATCCAGCTGGTGTGAACCCGCTCTAGCAATGGGCAACCAGATTACTCAACATGCTTTATATTGCAATACTTTACTTAGATATAACAAACCATTAATCGAACGAGTAGAGATGTCTTCACATAAAGATCCAGAAAATTCACAATTCTCTTTGTGTATAAAGAAGTTGCAGAATTTATGCAATGTCAGGGCAAAGATATACACGACTAACCAAACAGAATAACTTCAACACAGGTGCTCCATGAATGCAGGTTGAATTTTGGTTAATCAGTTGGCTTTAACTTGTCAAATTCCAGAGTTGCAGACTATTCCGAGAGGCAATGGGAGATTAACACAAAATATGCGGTCGAAAAAAACAAAAAAAAAAAAAAAAAACAAAGAACGTGTGGAATGTATGACTGTGAAAACGGCAGTCGACTCATCGACAATTATAATCACTTGAAAATACAAAAGACAGTGCTTAATATCTTCAATGATTATGGGAAAAGTCATATAAGTGAGCTTGTACTCTGAGATACTGGACCACATTAGCTATTTAGTCATATTGAATTAGTCCATAATAGGGTCACGGATTCACATTCACATCTTCTCCCATCATTCCGTCCTGGGCGGGGAACCAATGGAATCCAACCAGAAGACCAAATTGGTGACGAATTACTTGTCACTGCCCCATGAAGGCACATTGCACGTATGCTAAGAAGAAGTCCAGTAACCACTTTTCCAAAGGAGTCAGTGGGTCTTCATCCAAAACTGAAATAACCAAATTGTCTGATGCTTTCAGCAAATGACTTCTCTCAAAGTGGAAACACCTGGGCGGTTACGAGACTGAGAACTGGATCTTTTTGTCCAGACAGAGAGGTCACCATCTACGATAACTACACAACAGTCATCGTGATTAAACATCTTAACATAATTTTTTTTCTCTCAGCCCTATGGCAGACTACAGTTAACCCGATTAAAATCAATAATCCAACCTTCAAACTGCATTTAGTTTTACACTGTAACAACCGAAGTGAATCTGAAAATTGACAAGAATTTACGCAGCAGAAGAGTAGATGTGAATCCAAGAAGGCACATTTATATATTGTAGGTGCCAAATCTGATACTTTCTGACTTCATCTATTTAAATTCTATTCCACACATTGGCACCTTTTGTGTTGTTTTAAGAATGCTTTTTTTTTTTTTTTTTTTTTTCTGTAAAGAGAATAATCATAGAATGGAAGGTCCTCTGAGAGTCATCTAGTCAGTTTCCCTGCACTTGTAGCAGGAACTAATTATCTAACCATTCCTGAAATTTTCAATCTTTCTCTATTGTCATATTTTGACTTATCCATTTTATTGTCTTCTCTGGACCTCTCTCTATTTATCACATCCTTCGAAATGTGGTGCTCAGAACTAGACAACATACTCCCAGTTGAGGCCTAAATCAGCACGGAGTAGAATGGAAAATTTAACTTCTTGTTTTGTTTAAACAGACACTCCTGCTAATACATCCTAGAAGTGATGTTTGCTTTTTGCACAGCTTTACACTGTTTGCTCAAGATTAGCTTGTAGTCCACTATGACACAGGATCCCTTTCCACAGTCTCCTTCTAGGCAGGTCATTTCCCATTTTGTATGTGTCCAATCTGACTTGTTTACTGTCTAAATAGACATACTTGCATTTGTCCTTATAAATTTCATCCTATTTACTTCAGCTCATTTTCTCCCAGTTTTGTCCAGATCATTTTACAACCCCTCTCCTTGGTATCATCCCCAAACCTTTATTAAGTTCTCTGTATCCATTATCCAATCAGTTTGTGAAGATATTGAACAGAACCAGACCCAGAATTGATCCCTACAGGACCCCACTCATTATGCAACTTCCAGCATGACTGTGAACCACTGACAACTACTCTCTGAGGCTGGTTTTCCAACCAGTTTTGCACCACCTTATAGTAGCTCCATCCAGGTTGCATTTTGTTAGTTTATTTATGAGAAGGTCATGAGGAACAGTATTGAAAGCTTTACTAAAATCAAGATATACCACGTCTACTGCTTCCTCCCATCCACACTGCTTGTTACCCTGTCAAAGAAAGCTATCAGTTTGGTTTGACAAGATTTATTTTTGACAAATCCAGGCTGACTATTACTTATCACATTATTTTCTAGATGTTTGCAAATTGATTGCTTAATTATTTGCTCCACTATCTTTCTGGGTACAGAAGTTAAGCTGACTGGTTTGTAATTTCCTAGATTGTCCTTATTTCCCTGTTTATAGATGTGCACTATACTTTTCCAGTCTTCTGGAATCCTTCCTATCTTCCACGACATCTCAAAGATATCGCTAATGTCTCAGATAGCTCCTCAGTCAGCTCCTTGAGTATTCTACGATGCATTTCATCAGGCCCTGGTGAAATCTACCAACCATGATTTAGGATGTGTTCCTTGGCTCACAAAGCTATTTGTGATGGTCTCATCACAAACTAGTTGAAATGTAGATTAATAATCTTTTTCTAGATAGTCCACAGCAGCTCCATTTCAGGGGTTATTTTACTAAGGATTAAGGAACGATATGTGTCAGACAAATTGTTTCAGTTTCCCTCTCTGCATATCACACTTTGAAAGTAGTTTTATAAGGAGATATTTGAAAGTAAACTCAAATTATATAGTCCTGAAATGTGGTAACTACAAGTAAAGTAACTTTAAAAGTTTTTGTTCTCTGATATTTTTCCTTAAAAAAAAAAATCTTAGTTTTTTTTCTTATCTTCTTTTCTATTTTCTGTCTGATCAGCCCCACTGACATTTGCAAACAAATATCAGTACTGAACATGTGACAGCTGCCATTTTGGCTTATTCACTGGGGATTGAACTGTGGACCTTCAGAGCTAAAAGGATCAGCTGGCTAAAGCTTTATAGCTAGTGGTTGTAACACCCCCTGCCCCGGGTAAAACCTGGAACTGGGGTACTGCTGAGCCCACTGTCTTATTAATCTGGGTTCTCTCTCACATTGACATTGTGACAAGCTGCAAAGCCCTCCAAGCTTGCCCTCACACAAACATCCATAGGCCAGGGCACACCCAGCTGTGTTCATGAATTCTATGCCAGCCACTGCATGAACCAACAATAGAAAGGCTCTAACCAAAATATGCCCAGCTCCCCACCTTAGGACCCCAGAGCTGGACCGTCCTGCCCTGATCAAAAGCCCAATCCGTAAAGCGGACAAGCACCAAACTGAGCTGAGGTTTTTCCCCAAACACTTCACTCAAACGACATTGTTTTAAGTAAAACATATAAATAGATTTATTAACTACAGAAAGATAGATTTTAAGTGATTATAAGTAATAGTGTACAGACAAGAGAACATTACCTAAGAAATAAGCAAAATCACAATTTATGTCTCATACACTAGACGAGATTTGAATTAAGCAGTGTCACAACCTTTTAGATAGTACCAGTAGTTTGCTGATGTTTTATACACATGCAAGTCTTTCTTCTTTCCTGCTTGGGACCAGCACTTCCACCAGTTCAATCTTTGTCCCTAAGGTGTTTCCAGGTGCTGAGTTGTAGAGGGAATCAGGACGCTTGGTGATGTCACTTTCCCCTTTTATAGTTTCATCCATAGGGTGGGAACCCCTTTGTTCCAAGACAAGTTTACAGCCTAGTTTGTGGAAAAATACAGGTACCAAAATGGAGTTCAGAATCATGTGATCTAGTCCCATGCACTTGCATGCTTCACTGATTCCTAGCAAGGGTCAATATTCATATTCTAGCTAGAACATCCTTAGGAAGGTCCATCAGGTGTGGATAGGCTTCTTCCATGATCCATTCATTATGAGGTAAGTGTTCTTTTATGGGCCATTCAATTTAAATAGTTCCTTCACAATGTGCTGGCCAGACTAGTAAAGCTTTGTGGGTGTTACCCAGAGCAAGCACATTGGAAATACAGATGCATAGTCAATATTTATACTACAGATTCCAAAATGATACATGCATACAAATAGGATAATCATATTCAGCAAATCATCACTTTTTCCGTTGACACTTTACATGACCCATTTTGTACAATGTACATCATAATTATGTTATAAGCATATCATAATCATACCCCTATAGTGAATATGGGGTGCAGAGTGTCACAGGGGTATAATAAATCCACATCCTTTGTGCACTGGGCACAGAGGGGACTTTAACCCACTAGCAAGTGTGTGTTATATAAGTATGAGCATCAATATAGTGCATTTTCCTTCCAGAAGCCCTACTATGTGTGCATATGAGAGAGCGATTCATGGAAGATAAAAGATGTATCGTGCCAACGTGATTTTGCCAGGTAAATGTGTGTTTATTGAGTAGCTGTTCATTTTGAACAGTCTTTTATAGCTTGACGCTAGCATGTCAAAACTTTTCGTTTGTTTTTTTTCCTTGGGAGGCCCAGTGAACATTTAACAGGATGCAGTTAATTTTGTATATTAATTATCAGAGCCTTAATATATAGGCATAAGTGTTTCTATTGTTGTAACAGAAAAATGCATCTTTTTGGCCTGTGTATATCTTGGAAGTGTTATGTTGTTTCATGAACCCAAGTGGCTTCTAATTAACATGGTAGTTGCTTGCAAGGACATTTTTCATCTCTGACAAACAAGTCCTATTTGCACATACATGGCTCTCAGGTGTACCTAACACTGTTATAACAGAGATAAAATTCTATACTTTTATTCTACACATCAAAAAGAAATAATAAAGTAGCTACTGATTTGTCTCCCATTTAGAAAATGAATGAACATTTGTCCCAATTCACATCTATATATGGCTTTATACTATACACAATAGCTATTTAATACTGTAATCTTTTTATTATTTGGTCTCCACCAGTATGCATTTTGATTTTCCTCCATCTTTCAAATAAGAACTTAATCTGGAGACCTGTGAACTTGTGACAATTGTATCCCACATTATGCTTTTTCCAGGACTAAGAGTTTTTTTTTTCACTATGATATCCTGAATAACTTCCAAGTATTACGTCTATTGTACTGCATCTAAAAGTCTCCTTTGCAGTTTCAACAGGAGAAATTATTCCTCACTTTGTTTTGTAAAACCATGGGTATAATGTTGCAGAATGGCTACTGTATTTCACCTAAAAGTTGACTGAATTTGAAGTGATTCCTTTATTGTCCAGGGTAGCTCCAACAGATAGCATCTCAAGTGAATTTGGGCTCAAAGACAGCAAGTTTAGTATGCTATGATACTTTAAATCCAAGATTGGCAAATGATATCTCTGAGACACGATCGGTGACCCAAAAGTCTGGAATGTGAGCTACAGATGTATGATTGGGGTATTTTATACTGGTGATCACTGGTAAGCTGCAGCTTTGTATTTAGCATAGATAAGGTTGTCTCAGCGCTTCTGTTTCCAAATCTGGTAACTGCAAGTATAAATGGCTAATTAGGTGCATTTGGTATCTGGCTTGTTTATGTAATAAAAGTAATTCTACAGCAAATATGCATGAAAATTAGGCCACATAGCTATAATATATGTTCAGACATAACCCTCATAATCCATTACAAATATTGTAGGTTCATTCAGTCTAAATTTAAACATTAACTAAAATAAAAACTGTCATAATAGACCAATCAGTGAAACTTTAAAGGATGAGTAGAACTGAGACACTTCATTGCGGGTCCCCCTAATCTCATCTGATCAGCTCTGTTAATCATGTCAGACCATTCCTTTGTGTGTCAGCTCCATTGCTGGCCCAATGTAATTTGCAATCACTAGTAAACTGATTGTCTCTGTATTGTACCATAGCTGCTGGTTGCCTATATTGTGATATACCTTATACTGAATGTCATGAATTGTAAATTGTATAATTTACCTTGTAAAATGTACATAGCCTTTTCTTCCAATTGCTTATATACAACAGGAAGTCTGGCTTTAATGAACTCATTGAGAGTTTTGCCATTAATTTCAGTAGGGCCCAGATTTCACACCTGGTGTCTAAACCAGCTGCAGGCAGCAGCATATCTATTTATATTCACAACTTGCACAATACCGAGGCTTGGTTTGAGGGAGGGTGTTAAAGTTCTGCTCTTCATTCTGAGAGTAATAGATCCAAAATAAACTTTGAAATATATGGCCAAATTGGGCCCAGCGGCTCAGACAAAGAGCACAGGGGAGAAGGATGCAAGAAGATTTTTTCCCACAATGGCTGCAAGTTTGCTCCATTCTTGTAACACTTTGAGAGCCGGACATCTTAAAAAGAATTGTGTATAGCCAGGGCCACAGATCCACTCAGCTCAGCATCAGTTAACCAAGCTGGCCAGGCAGACAGGGAGAAGTATGCTGTGCTGGCTGGTGAGGTGCCAAGAAACGCCTTGAGCTGAGAGCATGTTGATTGAACGTGAAAGTTTACTTACTAAAGAGGTTAATAAGATTGGCTTAGTTGGACAGAAAACTGATTACAAAAATAATAGCATGATGATTGCTTTCTGTGATGGAGCTATTTACGTAGATCAGCATTTGGGCCAGCTCTGTGTCATGTTCTATTTGCTCTATAAAGTATCTAGCTTGCATTTAGGTACAATCTAAATTGCTATATAAATAATATGTATAAAGTTATGGAGATTGGAACCAATGAGATATGATTAAAGGAGGCAAAATCTTTTAGGTATGTTTTGCTACTATTAAAAAGATTAGCAAATAAAAAATAGTTGACTGCAATTTTTAAAAGCACTTCCAAGAAATATTATCCAAATGATTGATTTCTGAGAAAATATTTCTGACCATTCCTTTGCAGTCCAACATATCCTTATTATTAGCATGAATGCAATTTTGTAGACTGCCCTAATGGTTTTGCACTAAACTTAGAAATATCATTTGCAGAATGCACTTTAGAAATTAGGTTTTATGGGCCAGTCATTATAGTCCTTTGCTGTGATATCTCTAGATATAGTGTATACTTCCCATTGTTTTTGACCCTCTTTGCATCCCTGCACTCACTTCCTCTTCTCTATCATATCAAACATGTTACTTGTCATCACTTTCAAGGCCCTTCACAGCCTGTCCCTCCTATCTATCATCTCTCATTCAGTACTGAAAGGTTGGCTCCCACCTTCCATCTGTCCATGATGCCACTTGTTAAACTTTCAGACAAGCACCTTTGCACTTTTTCCCCATGGTGCTCCTCACTTTTGAAGGTACTACCCTTCTACAGCTGCAAAATCACTTAAATGCTCTCCTTCAAATCCCTTCTTAAAACTCTCCTTTGCTAAGAAGCATATAAAAAACTTAACAATGGTTAGGTAGCTGGTGTGCTGAGACCACTGCCTCTCATGCTGACCAGTACTGTCTCTTTGTTTCCTTGTGCTTGCCTGTAGGTCTCTCTGAATCTATTTGCCTTTTGTCTTATACTTAGATTGTAAGCTCGTTGGGCCAGGGCCTGTCTCTTTTTGCTCTGTGATTGTGCAGAACCTAGCACAACGGCATCCTGTCCCATGACTGAGGTCCTAGGGGCTGCGATGATACATAAGTCTTTGTTAGTACATAGGCAGTGTTTGTGTTCTTTTCTAATTATGTGTAAAAATGTAATAAGAAAAGCCAAAGAGGAGTTTGAAGAACAGCTAGCCAAAAACTCCAAAGGTAATAACAAAATGTTTTTTAAGTACATCAGAAGCAAGAAGCCTGCTAAACAACCAGTGGGATCCCTGGACGATCGAGATACAAAAGGAGGGCTTAAAGATGATAAAGTCATTGTGAAGAAACTAAATGGATTCTTTGCTTCAGTCTGCACGACTGAGGATTGTTAGGGAGATTCCAACTGAGCCGGCTTTTAACAGGTGACAAATCTGAGGAATTGTCACAGATTGAGTGTTCACTAGAGGAGATTTTGGAATTAATTGATAAACTAACAGTAACAAAGTCACTGGGACCAGATGGCAATTCACCCAGAGTCTGAAAGAACTCAATGGGAATTGTGGAACTATAACTATGGTTGTAATCTTCCTTTAAATTGGCTATGTACCCAATGACTGGAAGACGGCTGCCCAGAGGATCAGGGGCCTGGGGCAAAGCAATTCGGGGGCCCCTACCATTAAAAAAGGTTGCAATACCTATAAAATACTATTCTCGTGGGGCCCTGCGGGCCAGGGGTCTGGGCAAATAGCCTCAGTTGCCCCCCCTCCCCCGGGCAGCCCTGCTGGAAGATAGCTAATGTAACACTAATATTAATAAGGGCTTCTAGAGATGATCCCATTAAGTCTATTACAGACCAGTAAGTCTAACATCAGTACTGGGCAAATTAGTTGAACATAGTAGTAAAAGAATAAAATTGTCAGACACACAGAAAACATAAATTGCTGGGCAAAAGTCAACATGGTTTCTGTAAAGGAAATTGTGTCTTACTAACTATTAGAGTTCTTTGAAGGGGTCACAACACATGTGGACAAGGGAGATCCAGTGGACATAGGCTTCTGGAAATCTAAGTACACTTTGAACAAGGTCCCTCACCAAAGTCTTATGTAAATTAATGTTGTCATGGGTATAGAGGGGAAGGTCCTTTAATGGCCTGAGAACTGGTTGAAAGACAGGGAACAAAGGTAGAAATTATGGCAAATCTCAAGAATGGAGAGGAGTAATAGTGGGTCCTCCAAGGTCAGTCCTAGGACCATCCTATTCAATTATTCACAAATGATCTGGAGAAGGGGTAAACAGTGAGGCGGCAAAGTTTGCAGATGATACAAAACTGCTCAAGACAGTTAAGACCAAGCAGGCTGTGAAGAACTTCAAAAAGATCTCACAAAACTAAGTGATTGAGCAACAAATGACAAATGAAATGTAATGTGGATAAATGTAAGTAATGCACATTGGAAGAAATAACCCCAACTATACCATACACATATGATGGGGGCTAATTTAGCTACAATGAATCAGGAAAAAGATCTTGGAGTCATCATGGCTAGTTCTCTGAAGATGTCCACACAGTGTGTAGAGGCGGTCAAAAAAGCAAACAGGATGTTAAGAATCATTAAAAAGGGGATAGAAAATAAGACGGAGAGTATCTTATTGCCCTTATATAAATCCACAGTACACACACATCTTGAATACTGCGTACAGATGTGGTCTTCTCATCTCTAAAAAGATATACTGGCCTTAGAAAATGTTCAGAGAGGGCAAGTAAAATGATTAGGGGTTTGCAACGGGTCCCATATGAGGAGAGATTAAAGAGGCTAGGACTTTTCAGCTCAAACAAGAGGAGACTAAGGGGGCATATGATAGAGGTATATAAAATCATGAGCAGTGTGGAGATAGTGAATAAGGAAAAGTTATTTGCTTGTTCCATAATATAAGAACTAGGGTCCACCAAATGAAATTAATGGGGAGCAGGTTTAAAACATATAAAAGGAAGTTCTTCTTTACACAGCGCACAGTCAACTTGTGGAACTCCTTGCCAGAGGAGGTTGTGACGGCTAGGACTATAACAACATTTAAAAGAGAACTGGATAAATTCTTGGAGGTTAAGTCCATTAATGGCTATTAGCCAGGATGGGTAAGGAAGGGTGTCCCTAGCCTTTGTCAGAGGGTGGAGATGGATGGCAGGAGAAAGATCACTTGATCATTTCCTATTGGTTCACTCGCTTTGGGGCATCTGGCTTTGGCCACTGTCGGCAGACAGGATACTGGGCTAGATGGACCTTTGGTCTGACCCAGTACGGCCATTCTTACGTTCCTATGTACATGTGATGCTCTCTCAGGGGACCCAGCACCATTAAATCGCTGTGTTACTCCTCTGTTTCAGCAAGAGAGAGAGCTCTTCTAGAGCTTCAACTGTGTCTCAGCTCCCTGTCATGCCAGTCTGTCTGCCTCACCAGCAGACTCCTCAAGATCTCTGTCCTGCTGCTTGTTCTTCAGCGTGCAGGCACTAAGCCCCTTTTTCATCCTCTGGTGAATTTGCTTTTTTGATTGGCTTAATCACTTTGTTTACCTTAAATGCAAATGTACTTTCACTGGCCTATGCTTGTAATCAAGCCAACTGTTTTCTCCTCTCCTTCCTTTTTAGCTTGATTGCTGAAGACCAAGTAAATTCATATTCCTTTAGCTATGGCAGACTTTTTTTTATCAACTGCCTCCAAAACATTTTAAGAACATATTTCCAGCACACATACATAATTCTTTATACACAACCCATACATATACCACACAATGATATCTGTGACCAGTGTACCACCATTTAGCCTATGATACCTTACAGGACACAGTCTGGCTAAATATTCTGACAGCAGTTTCTTGGGCATAGTGAGTTTGTCTGACTTGCTAGCGTGTATTGTTACATAACAACAGTGTGCCCTTCTCCAGTTGGCATAAATGGACACTTAGCATCACAATATACTATGAAGAATGTACCTGCTCTAAGCATTTTAAAGTTTGCTAATCTTAAATGAAACCAGTAAAAAAAAATATTCTGCTGTCAGCTGCACTTATTCGTTTCAAGTATGTAAGCTTTCACGTCCACTAGATGAGTATACAGATGTTATTTAACCTGAAAGATGATTTGTTTAATAATCTTCTAGAATCTACACCTAAGGATCAGTTAGTGCTTTCAATTTTCCACAATTTCATCTAACTAATGGAATAATACATCTTTCCTTTACTGAAGGAAGAATTGTGTTTTTATGCTGAGGATATGGGCGGTGGGAGAGTATGAATAATATGCAAATCAACCAAAGAGGAGCCCACAGGCAATTCATTAATCTTTTCAAGTGCCATTTACTTCTGGGAGGGTTTTTTTTGTACCGAAACAATTACCATTTTATTTAATTAAAAAGCATACATCTTTTGATCTAGGAATCCTGTTTGCTAAATTTACAGCTCCTAGCCAAGCTGAAAAAACTTTTCTGTTGCTTTAAATAGTCAAATGTCTCCCAGAAGAAGTTAACCATTTTTTTTTGTAGTGGGTATAGCCACAAAATACCTTAATTATTCAAAGTGTTTTTTGTCATGGTTACTTACTGCTTTAGTGAGAAACAAACATAAAACTTAACATTTCAGTCCAGCAATGTGAGCTATAAATTCTGGAAAAAGGGCCAAGAAAAGTTGCATATCAAATACACTGAACCCTCGCTAGGATGAACAATTTGGGATCCATGTGCGGTAGCGCATTATATGCGAATTCATGCTATATAGACACATGTTCTAGCGAGTGTCCGGTGTATATTTAATATTTATGAATTTGGGGAATGGCTCTGATTTGGCCATATTGTCCAAAGGCAAGAGAAAATGGTCAAAGATATGCTTAATGTTAGTTAACAAAATCATCGTTGCATATAGTAAAGTTCTTTTAAAGGAAAGGGCCTGTTCGTGGCATTTTTGGACACTCATGAGTAGAAAGTGGTACTTATAAGGAAAAAAGATCATAAAGACATAGTGATGCTTGGACGTCTTCATACTCCTACTAAAATGATAGTGATGTATTACCAAAATTTTAGTACGGGGCTCCATCCAACTTTTCTACCGTATATGGCCATACTTTCTTTCTTTTGTCATCCTCCCCCAAAATTTATTAATTCTATACCATGCCTCCCCTTCGGTTTTAAACAATGAATCTATGAACACAGATCAAAGCCATTGTGTGGTGTAAGCTTTTAAACATCATAAACAGATAGGAAGTCAGAATTAAAAACAACAATACTGCTCTTGTTATACTGAACGATTTTCTGGATATCTAAGGAGCTGTATAAAGAAACACAATCTTAGATGGTCATGTAAAAAGAAAAGTGCTACCAGTTAAATGGATGGTACCAGGTCTACATTTTCACTGGTGCATAGAAAACGTGATACTTATCAGCTAAAGCACTAGTCTTTCAAAGGGATGCACCTGCATCAACTCTTATACATGCAAAGAGTACAAGTGACATCAGTGGGACTCCAGGCAGATGCATTCCTCTGCAGAACTGCAAAACAGTTCAGTTGCCATGGCTTAGTTGTTTGGGTGACAGCTGAACTTAGCCTGATTGGCTTAGTTCCATAAAGCTCTGCAAATAACCTGACTGGTTTCCTTTTGTTTTGTTGTTTTGTTTTTGGATGTTATATGGCTAAAGGCTGTAATTTCAGTAACTGGCAATGCCATGTTCTGGAAAAGTACTGGCTGGGCAGTGTTCCTACTGGAACGTAATTGCCAAACAGGGTAGAATGGCAGGATTTGTGTTGAGGCGGTAGAATACAAAATATAATTCCCTGGCTGTGTCATGGGTTTTCATCATTGACTTGTCATATGTTTGGAAGCATGCTGTGTTTTCATGAATTACATATACCATAATAACTGCACTATGTTGAAAGCACTTTTGTTCTTTGGCCTCCTTAAGTCTATTATGTTGTAAGAATTGTGTTTGCTAGCTTTCATAATCATAAAAGAAACAAATAAATCTAAGAACGAGGAGTACTTGGGGCACCTTAGAGACTAACAAATTTATTTGAGCATAAGCTTTCATGGGCTAAAATCCACTTCATCGGATTCATGCTGTGGAAAATACAGTAGAAAGAGATATATTCACAGAGGACATGAAAAAATGGGTGTTGCCATATCAGCAGGGAAAAAAAAACTTTTCTAGTGATAATCAGGATGACCCATTATGCGGTGGCCCATTATGATTATCACTACAAAGGTTTATTTTCCTCCTGCTGATAATAGCCAACTTAACTGATTACTCTCGTTATAGTTAGTATGGCAACACCCATTTTTTCATGTCTTTTATGTATATATATCTTCCTACTGTATTTTCCACTGCATGCATCCGATGAAGTGGGTTTTAGCCCATGAAAGCTTACGCTCAAATAAATTTATTCGTCTCTAAGGTGCCACAAGTGCTCCTCATTCTTTTTGCTGATGCAGACTAACATGGCTACTACTCTGAAATAAATCTAAAGAGGAACTGTCTAAGATCTTTTCTGGTTTATTTTCTCTTTCTGTCCCTGGGATTCTTTTAGGGATCTATAGGTTCATCTCAATTCATTGTCAGTGGAGCTATGCACATGTATAAAAAGATTTGAGCTCTTGGCCAGTAATGATCAAGATTTTGGAGTTCAAAGCTATCAGTTATTGAAATGGGTGAAGGCAGGAAACTGAAGATGTACTACATGAAATAAATGTAACCAAAGCTTCAGAAACAAATGTCTTGAGCCATATTTCTGTGTAGTTTAAGATTTAGTTAGTGGGCCAAAGAGAAAAGTGGGGAGTAGGGTAGATTAGACCACTCCTCAGAGGTATAAGAGGTATAAGAGAGGTTAACTGGGTGCAACATAATCCCTCACTTTAAAGTACTCCTCTTTACATCTTCTACCATCTGCTTGATTTACAAGTTACACTCACATGGACAGAGAGCATCTAAGGGTAGCTGAACATAATGAGGTCTAATATAAAGGATCTAACATATATCATCTTATACAGCACTTCTAAATTACAGCCAGTATCTTCAGTTTCAGTTGGAATGCACTATCTCAGTAACTTCAAAGTTACTTTGTTTCTGGCAATTCTGGCAGCAATTTTGATTCTAAGTGATCTGATCCTTTGATTTATACCTATACTATTAGGTTGTCTTCAGGGGGGTTGCAAAGGAATAATTGAGACCATAATTTAGCCATCTGTCTTCTGATTAGGGGTATAATGAATGATGAATACTATAGCACAATGAGCCAAATCCTGTGCTGACTTATTCCTTGTGCATTTCTACTGAAATCTGCACAGCATGAAACGACAGAATATAAACTTTCTATATTTTATTATTTCAAATTATACAACGAATGAAGTATCAGGGTTCTAGATATTTTTGATAAATGTTAAAAATAAATAATACAAATAAATACATGCAGCTACCTTTCCCCGCCTACATGATCAAAATATTATTAATAATAATAATTAAGAAAAACATCCAACCCTCTTTATGACATTTTATCATAATCAAGGACATTTTATAGATGATAATAGGCAAGAACAGAAGCTAGAGAATTCTCAACAAGGAAAAAAAACAATGAAAGCAAGCTCCCTAAACTATGCCTTTAAATGCAAAGGATTATGAACATGCTTAAATGTGCATACTATGAGTACTCTCATTGACTTAATCCTAGGATGTAAATGTAGGCATGTATCTCTGCAAGCTTATGGCCTATAATAATTTAAGCCTAAAATATTGTGCTGAAGGAAAAAACAATGTTTGCAGTACAGATCTACTCCCATCTAATTCAACACAAAAATTGGAGAAGTGGACAAGAAGTTGAAGTTTAGGAAGCAGAGGTTTTTGGCTTCATGCATGTCCCAACACGTCAATATTCTTCCACATGTAATAATATGAGATTAATGATAGAGGCAGAATAAATCCCTGATCCTGCAAATTCTTATGGCTAAGTTTAACTTTATTCATGCCCAGTGGTGCAAGTAGAAATCATTTCTTGCCAGTACTGCAGTCATGGAGGGACAGAAATGGGGGGCATGTGACCTTCACATGTGACCCTCCATATGTGACTCCTCCCCATCCCCTCCAATTCCCATATTGGTATATACAAACATCAACATGCTTAAGTACTCACTTCCCCCCCAAATATGTAGTATTCAGTCTGTTCATATGGAATATAGGAGTTGGGTGAATTTCAGCATATGTATGACTTATTAAAAGACAAATTTTAAGTAGAAGTATATCCTAAATTGCTTTATGGTATTGTACCCAAACATTGTATTTCAATGGGGGATTCAACTTCGTTTATAGGAACAGACTCCTGAAACTCTTACCAATCCACAAAAGTGGTCCATAGTCATTCAAATAGTCCCATTGTCTTCAGTGAGATTGATCAAATGATTAAGGGTTTACAGAATTCGGTTCCAAGTTTGTAAATTGTTTTGGATGAAACTGACAAAGCCTGAGCTGTCAGATCAGAAGGAGCTTCATTCGAATAAAGGTGGGCAGATGCGTGATAAGTCTTAGCTCCATTGCTAAGATAAGAAACATATTTTCAGCAAAGTTCTTGGCAGATTCCTGAGGCAACCTGTCATAAACAGATTGTTAAGGGTTAATGTCTCTTCTATCTGTAAAGGGTTACAACCAGAGACCAATCAGGAGACAAGATACTTTTACATTTGGGTGGAGGGAAGCTTTTGTGTGTGTTCTTTGTCCATTGTGTGTTCTTCTCTCGGGGGGTCTGAGAGAGACCAGACATTACTAACAGGCCTCTAAGTTTTTGTTTAAATTAGTAAGTTAAACACAGGCGGTTTAAGGCTTTTTGATTGTTTACTCTATTGGTAAAGGTGGATCTGGCTGGTTAACTTTTATAGTGTGTATTTGCTGGGAATATTTTCGATTTTATATTGTACTGGGGGAAAGTTTCTTTCTGGTGTCTGTAAGCTATGAGGACCTGTAATCATTTACATCTTGTAGTTACAGAGATAACTTCTTTACTTTTTCCTTTCTTTTATTAAAAGATCTCTTTTAGAGAACTGATTGATTTTTTCTTGTTTCCTTGTTTTTTCCGCAGGGGTATTGGGTTAAACTCACCAGGACTGGGTGGGGGACACGGGATGGGAGAGGTAGAATCTCTCTCTGTTTTCTTGAATCTGTTTGCCTCTTTGTGTAAGGGAAAGGAGCCATCTTCTCTGTATTGTGATTCAAGAGATGGTATCGGTAGTCTCTCAGGATAGCCCGGGAGGGAAAGTCTGGGAGGGGGAAAGAAGGGGGAATGGTTTATTTCTCCTTGTTTTAAGGACCCAAGGGATTTGGGTTCTTGGGGTCCCCAGGGAAGGTTGGGGAGGTCAGAGTGCCCCAAAACACTATATTTTTGGAAGGTGGCAGTGCTATCAGATCTAAGCTGGTACTTAAGCTTAGAGGATTCATGTGCTAGTATCTCATTTTCTGAATCTAAGGTTCAGATCTGAGAGGGAATGCTATGACACAACCGTTTTAAGGCTATCAGTGCCCGGCATTATAATCTTCACTTATAGTTCTCTCACCCACAAAGCTGGAAAATGAGGCATTTGTTTTCTTTGTTTTGCTGCTCCAGCTGCAGTTAACAAAATGCATGTTAGACTAGTTTGGCTGCAAAGAAGAATTCTATGTTTAATTAAACTGGGGACAACACCACTGATTACTGATAGGCTGCAGAACCGGGCTGACATCAGAATCCAAACATCCTCTGGTCAGTGCAAGCAGAGGCTTTCCTCTAGTGATTTGGACTTGATGTGATGCAGTATGAATGTCATGGATAATTCAGACCAATGGGGAAAAACAGAATAAAAAACACTGTTTTATTTAAACACCTTCCGTTCCCCTATCCCTCCCCTCTTGAGGACTTCTGACCAATGCAAAACAGTACTATAGATATCCTAACAAACTTAAACAAAGCCTTTGTTTAAGTTTGTTGACATACCTATTGTGCTGTTAAAGCCATAAAGAATGAACGAATGCCTTCCCTACCCACTTTCTGCTCCTGTAAGGATCAGAGCACCGCACTGTCCCCCTATGGACTCTGGCATGGGGGGGCTCATCCCATGTCTTTCTGACACCTGGGCCAGCTAGAAATCTCTTTCAGGTACAAAGTCATGGAGGGTACCGCCCTACTTGCACTGCTGTCCATGCCAGTAACTAGTAGGACTAGTTGCTTGAGTAAAGTTAGGCATATGCATGAGTGTTTGCAGGACTGGTGCCTAAGTTATGAATAGTCTCAAGACAGAGCAAGCCTAAAACTTTAATAAACATTGTTTTTTTCCAGAACATCTTTGTTATCGAGGAAATATTTTAATAGCATTTTAATAGCATTTTTATCTTTTGTATAGATATATACTTCAGTGTTGACAATTTCATCCCTATTGTCAGATTGTGCTGGGTGTGGCAATTCCATACCAAAAAAATCCAACCAACCAACCCCTCCCCCCATCATTTTCTCTGTAAGATGTATGGTAAGAATTAAGAGTGTGTCCCTGTTTGTGTACTGTAGGTAAGAAATGTGTAGGGGAGGGGGTGAGCCTGCATACCTCTGGCACGTGTTCTGTTAAAATTCTACACTTCTCTTATCGTTCAAGAACAGCTGGCTGTTAAAAGTTGCATATTGTGTTGATAGAGCTCATTTATATTTTAAAGCGTGTTTATATCTGTCAGTATGGCGTTTTATAACTTCTCTTATTTTTACATCAACAGTATTAACTACAGCTCATGGTACTCATTTGCTATTAAAAGTAACAGATGATATGTTAAGCTGTTCTTTTTCAACATAAAAATGCACTTGATTGACATTAAAGTGAGGTCAGGAAAGTGACTCTCTAAAATACCTTTGAGTTCCATGTTTGTTTCTCAATGACTTTCAGCTCAAATCTGCTCTATTTATAAGTTAAAAAATGGCTTTTCTAACTGCCAATGCTTGCAAAGTCAGTTTGAGTTGTGGAAATCAAGCTGAGATTTTATGGCTCCTGAATCACTAAGAATAAGGACTTTGCAATCAGAACACAGTTACAAATTCTGTTGATGTTATGTGAGCCAGATACAGAACAGCACTTGCAAGGTTTAAAAAAAAAATAGAAAGCAAACAATTATTTTATTAGGAAAGTAGCAAGATGGGATTACACTCTTCACTTTTCTCCTCTAGTCTCATGAGGGCCAATCAGAGACAAGGACAGAGAAAGAGGGAGCCTTCCCCTTCACAACCACCCATTCACTACCTGTATTACAGGATTAGTGGCATCCACAGTCACATGCAGCTGGATCCACCGTGGATTTGACCACTGATGCTATTCAGTAGTAAGTTAGGAACCTATTAGATGTTTGGTGATATTTGCTTTGGGGGTAGCTGTTGTTTAGGCAGGGAGCTGTTTTCTTGTGACAGGCTGGCAACTCTCCGCCATTGGCTACTGTGATGCATGGTGTTCCAGTACCTCCCATGGGCTGAAAGCTATGTGGACATTTTCAGTAACCAGTTCCTGTCCTGTGCTAGTGCTGTTTGCTAAGGCTTCTGTCATAAACAGATAGTTAAGGGTTAATGTTTCTTTTACCTGTAAAGAGTTAAGAAGCTCAGTGAACCTGGCTGACACCTGACCAGAGGACCAATCGGAGGACAAGAGACTTTCAAATCTTGGTGGAGGGAAGTCTTTGTTTGTGCTGTTTGTGTTGTTCGTTGTTCGCTCTTGGGACTAAGGACCAGACGTGCAACCAGGTCTTTCTCCAATCTTTCTAAAACAGTCTTTCATGTTCAAAATAGTAAGTACTAGCTAGAAAAGGCGGATTAGACTTATGTTTGTTTTCTTAACTTGAGAATGTGTATTTTGCTGGAAGGATTTTTACCTCTCTTTGCTGTAACTTTGAATCTCAGGCTAGGTGGGAGGGAGTCCCTCTAGTCTATATGAGCTGTATACCCTGTAAACATTTTCCATCCTAATTTTACAGAGATAATTTTTACTTCTTTTTCTTTAATTAAAAGCTTTCTTTTTTAAGAACCTGATTGATTTTTTCCCCTTGTTTAAGACCCAAGGGGATTGAGTCTGAACTCACCAGGGATTGGTGGGGGGAAAGGAGTGGGGGGAAGGTTAATTCCTCTCTGTTTTAAGATCCAAGGAGTTTAGATCAGTGTAGTCTCTCAGGGTAACCCAGGGAGGGGAAAGTCTGGGAGGGGGAAAGGAGAGGGGATGGTTTATTTCTCCTGGTTTTAAGACCGAAGAGGTTTGGGTCTTGGGTTCCCCAGTGAAGGTTTTGGGGGAACAAAAAGTGTGCCAAACACTATATTTTGGCTGGTGGCAGCGCTATCAAATCTAAGCTAGGAATTAAGCTTAGAAGGGTACATGCAGGTCTCCACCTTTTGGATGCTAACTTTCAAAGTAGGGAAAATACCTTGACAGCTTCTCATTCTGTTGTGTAGTTCTGTGTATTCAAGTAGTCCAAACATTTTGATATGACTGTGAAACAAGGGTTTGGAACAAAGCTCTGTATATGCTGCAATTACAATACTGTCTTTGTGTAGGATAGCAGGGGAGGTGACTATGTTGTAGTACAAGATGAAGCATAGTAATAGTTGAAGCAAAGAGCTAGTAGTCAGGTGATATGAATTCTGTTTTCTGCATGGTTCAGATAATGGTGTGTACTCTGAGACCATTTGAAGAATAAATGCTATAGAAATACAAAGAACTGTACTATCATTCCTATAGTGGGAGTCACTCTCACCCAACTCACTATTCTCAAAACGGGGCTGCCCACCAAGGGATGCAGTGGTCGCACTGATTCACAGTGGTGCTGGGGTATTCTACTATGGATGGCCATCCATGTATCTATCAACCAGTAGTTGTTTTGATTAGTACTGTGATATCAGTAATCAGCATGCTTCCATGGTTCATACAAAGCTGAATTCTCATAAGCTCAGTAGCTGTTGTCACAAGCTCTGATTTACCATCTTACTTTCTGGTTTGAACATACAATTTAGGCAACCTTGTCCACTTTGCTGATACTACGGTGATGGCCACAATATAAGAACCTAAGTTGAACAGAATAGAATGAACTTCAGCTTCTGCACAAGGACCATTGAACATAGACTTACGGACTCACACAAGCATGACTATGAGCCTCCAGCGTGACACAGCCATGAAAAAGTCTAATGCAATGCCGTGGGTGCATCAGGCCAGGTATTTCCAGTAGAGAGAGAGAGAGAAGTGTTAGTACCATTATACAAGGTACTGGGGATATTTCATCTGGAATACTGTAGTTAATGCTCATTTTCCATGTTTAAGAAAGATGAAATCAAACAGGTACAGAGAAGGGCTGCTAGAATTAACAGAGGAATGGAGTACTTGCCTAATTAAAGAAGACTTCAGGAGCTGCCTTGAGTTGACTTCCAATGTTGTCTTCCATAGTCCCATTGAGTTCTTGAGGAAGGTCCTTAGTGTCCTGTTGACTTGGTATAGCACCAGACATTCACAGATCCACGTGTGCGGCATTGAGTCGTAGGCTTTCCTGTAGTCAATCCAGGCTGTGCTCAGATTGGTCTGTCTAGACCTTGAGTCTTGGGCGATTGCTCTATCTATGAGCA
>NC_133770.1:198906478-198971903 GCF_003597395.2 Chelonoidis abingdonii
CTGGTTCCTCAACATCTGGCGCAGACCTTGTTAATCCGGGCAATGTCCAAGCCAGCATGACTCTCCTAGTTCGTGTCACTCTCATATTTGAGGTAGGTAGCGTTAGGGGGTCTTTTGCCCAAGGAACCCTACTGGAAAGTTGGGTACCAACCAGGATTTGAACCCCGGTCTCTTGTATCAAAGGGCGGTCTCCTGTATCAAAGGGCAGCGCTCTTAACCACTACACTATCCAGGCGCTATATATAGATATAGATATAGATATAGATATCAGAAGGGTAAACACCAGGGAAGGACAGGAATTATTTAAGTTATGGGCCAATGTGTATGAATTCAAATTATTCCTTACACTGTACATTGCAATATATCTGTCAACATAAAACTTCATCTGCATCTTGCAACCTATTTGCCTATCTTAGTTACATGCTGCTCAAATTCCACACAGACTTCTGCAGTTTTGACTGTCCTAAATCATTTTACGTAAACTGCATATTTTGGCTCAGCACTGTCCGCTCCCATTTTCCAGATCATTCATGAATATATTCAAATAAATTGCCTATCCATAAATTTAGACTTGATGAAGGTTTATAACTATCTCAGGGGTCGAGTAGTCAAACAGCCTTCTAAGGGGGGTAGTGGGAGCAAAACACCTAACTTGTTTTCAGACTGAGCTTGATAAGTGTATGGAGGGGATGACATGATGAGATTGCCTACAATGGCATATGACCAATTCACTACTGCTGTTAGCAAATATCTCCAACGGCCAGAGGTGGCAAAGGCTCTTAGTTATTACAGAGAATTCTTTCCCTGCTCCTTGTGTGGCAGCTCTTGCCCAAGTGCCCAGGAAGGACTTTTCCCTTAGGAGAGATGGCAAAGACTCTGATGAGTTTTCACCTTCTTTGCAGCGTGGGGCATGGGTCACTGACTGATTTGAACTAGGGTAAATGGTAACTTGAAGTAATTAAATCAAGATTTGAAGACTTCAGTATTTCAGACAGAGGTTATGGGCTTATTACAAGGGGAGGATGAAATTCTGTGACCTGCACTGTGCAAGAAATCAGACTAGATCATGATGGTATGTTCTGGCCTTAAAGATTAGGTTTAAAGACATAATATAATAAAAATCTTGGGGAGAGGTTCACTTACAGTTGGCTTTTGTTTAGTTGCTTTCCTAAGCTCACATCTCTTGATCTTGTTATGACATATTGGGGCGGAGAAGGTATTTGGCATGGGTTATTTGGTAGGCATTCTAGAAGAAGTGAATCTTTTAGAGAGATTTGAATGAGGAAGGAGAGAATGTTTTGGTGGCCTGTGATTGGGAAATCTTTCCATGCCTAGATGCAGTATGAAGATAGAAGTGGGAGGAGTGTGAAGAAGAAAGGGTTGGAAAGCTAAATCAGAGCTGTGGGAAAATCCAACATTTTGGAAAAAAACATGTTCATCTTTAAGCAGTATGAAAAGTTAAAGTCTCAAAATATTTCTCAGAATGGGAATTCTAAAATATTTTGATTTCTGAACACTAAAATGACCTTATCAAAATATTTCATTTTGATGCTGTTGCAATATTACAATATAAAATCTTATGTATGCATAAACATAAAATATTAAATATTAAAATATTATTTACAGGTTACAGTAAACATTAAAAACAGGCACAAAACAAAATGAAAAAGTTGAAACTAAATCCTCTATTTTTATTTCAATTCACTCTGTCTCCCAGCAAAGCTGTACAGACCCCAGACAGGAGACACAGCTGTGTGGAAGGGCTGGGAGCGGGGCTGGGAGTGGTACAGCTGCACCAGAGGAGCTGCCAGCGCATGATGCTGGCTCCTGGGAGTGGCAGCCCCACATTCTGCTCCTTTTGCTGCTGTGGTTCCTTGGAGAGCCCTGCAGTTCAGTGGATACTGATTTATATCTGTGGATATCTTCATCCTCAGGTATAAATTTGTATCCACACAGGGTCTACAATTCATTCTTGAAAAAGTGTCTTTCTGGTACAGCGTACTGGATATAAATGTCTTAATGATACGGCGTACCTGACCATACCTGATTACTTGCACTACTGTGTCTACTATACAAGCGTAGGTTGACATAAGCCTCATTAGGTCGATTTAATAATGTATGTGTCCACCCTACCGATTCCCTTCCACCGACCTAAGTGGCCTGTAAAGTCAACTTCTGTACTCCACCTCCATGAGAGGCATAGTGCTTGATTCAACATCCATGGGTCAACATGGGAATATTGTAGACACTGTATTGTGTAATTCAAATCAATTGGCTTCTAGGAAGTGTCCCACAGTGCTCTGCTGTGACCACTCTGGAAAGCACTTTCAGCTCCATTGCATGTCAGCCAGGTGCACAGGAAACAGTCACTTACCTGTTAAAGCCCTGGGAACTTTTGAATTTTCATGTTTGATCAGCGTGGAGAGCTCTCCAGCACTGCTGATAGCGGAGACTCCAGGCTGTAAACACTCTCCAGCATAGAATATACAGGAGATGCTGGATCTTATTGCTGCGTGGGGAGAAGTCTGTGCAGGCAGAGCTCCAATCCAGCAGAATAAACACTGACATCTATGCCAGGATCGCACGGGGTATGGTGGAGAAGGGCTACACCAGGGACAAGCAGCAGTGTCCTGTGAAAATAAAGGAGCTTCGGCAAGCATACCAGAAGACAAGGGAGGTGAACAGTCATTCTAGTTCTGCCCCACAGACATGCTTCTTTTATGAGAAGCTGCATGTAATTCTTGGCAGCGACCCCAAAACACTCCATGAGTAACTCCCAGGAGCCCAGGGCGACCCTGAGCAACAACAAGGAGGACCAGGGCCGGTGCTACCATTAAGGCGAACTAGGCGTTTACCTAGGGTGTCAAGATTTGGGGGCACCAAAAAGCAGTGCCCTCAATTTTTTTTTTACAGCAGTTCCTTCCCGAGCTCTCGGTCGCTGCTCCACTTCTCCCGCCTCCCAGGTGTGCAGTGCCAAGGGCCTAGGGAGCGAAACTTCCTTGCACCAGCCCTGAGGAGGACGTTGTTGAAGAGGAAGAGGAGAAGGAGGAGAATATGAGGGAGGCAAGCAAAGGATCCTTTCTCCCTGACAGCCAAGGACTGTTTTTAACACTGAAGCCCATCCCTTCACAGGACCAGTTGGCGACAGAGCATGATGCCAGGGAAAGCACCTCTGGTGAGTACACATTTCCAGTCAAACTGTAGGGGTTACATGCTATTTTTTTGTCCATTTTATACATAAAAAATAATAAGTATAGTGGCATTGGTGGCCCCTCCAGCTGTGAGGAGGGTGCTCTCCGTAAAAGACTGTTTACGTGCACAGGGATGACCTGGGAATCCTCCATGGAGATCTCTAGGAAGCTTTCATGCAGGTATTCTGCAATCCTTTGCAGAAGCTTTCTGGGAAGAACTACCTTATTTCGTCCACCACAGTAAGACACTTTCCTGCACCACTCCAGTATTAACTCTGCTGTCATCATTGCAGCATACACCATTGCAGCCTAAGGACCAGGTGTGTACCCAGACACTTGCAGCATCTGCTCACTTGCTGCCTCTGTTACCCTGTTAGCATGAACACTGGCTAATGACAATTTCCCCCCTCACCCTTATCTGCATCTGTTCAATGATGTTTAAATTAGTGAAAGAAAACTTAACAGTGGACAGGGTGCAAACAAATAAGATTTATTAAACAAAGAGGTAAACAGGTAACATACTAAGCAAGGACTCCAACCAACACATAAACAATAATTACAGAGCTACTCAGCTGTTAACATATATAACTGTGGGCATAAAGCCCAGAGCCTCCACACCCTTTTACATACACTAAGGAAAATGACTTAACAAGAAAGGGTTATTATAATACCATATGTCATGGGATGAGAAGACACAGACACTGAAGAGAATGAGGAGCAGGACCATAGAACATGGGATCAGGAACACGTGACACTGGAACACACGAGGATGTCACACAGGTAAGTGGTCAATCTTCTTATCTTCTTTCTTCAATACTTGACATGCCATCCTGAGTGTGGTATGTGGACTGATGACTGAGGGAATCACAGATGTATGCGAGTAAGCACAAGTAGGTAAGCAGGTGGAATAAGACGGAATACCACGGGTCCGGGTCTGCTTTGGGGCTAGCAGCTGTGCATGTAGGCACTCAACTGTCACTCTGATGGACAGCCCTGAGGGATGAGTGAACTCCCCTTAAGTTTTCTCCTGTTGCCAGCCAGATTATTGGTCACATTACCCTCTCCCTTTCCCGCTTTTTTGGGAAAAAGGGCCAAATGCTCCATGAAGGAGGGTACCTAATATGGAGACCAACAACAACTTAATGCAAACAAAATGTTCAAAGGGGAGATAATATCTCCCTAACAATCCTCAGGAGAGTATCGTCTGTATAAATACTGCAGGATAAGGGACGAGGTGTTTGTATCGCTCAAAACAAAGTGTACAACTGAGCAGGGTCCATGTTTATAGTGTTATGCTGTTCGAGTGGGTAACCCAGGCTTGTGAAAAAGCCTTGGTTTGTTTGCTGCTGATTTTAAGGAGGAAGGGAGGGAAGTAAGTGCATCATGGAAGGCTAACATCATGTTCCCACAACCACCCACACCAATGTTTTGGTCCCATAAGGCATTTCAACCCAAAATTTCACTCAGCTACATACATTTTGGGATAACTACCCACAGTGCAGAGCTCCGTGCGTCGATGCAAGCCCTGCTAGTGAGGATGCACTCCGCTGACACAATAAGAATAGTGTGGACATGCAATATCGACTTGCTTAAATCGGAGGCTCAACGTCGACTTACATGAAGTTGACTTAACTTTGCAGCATAGACATGGCCTATGATTGTATGATTCTAAGAGTTCCACTTAAAATTGCAAGAGTTCATTCCTCCAAACTACTCTTGTAAGGAAGGACAATGGCTCTAAGTAGAATTTTGTAAAAATTGAAAAATCATGGAATGCCTCTGCTTTACAAAGTATAACGGAGACATCTAATGGCAAAGAATGGGAACTTTTTCCATATAGGAAAGATCTGTAGTCCTTTGAATAAAAATTTCTTTCAGAGAAATGTCAGGCTAGATATTCTCTCATGGAGAGGATCTCATATCAAATCCTGTTTCTATCCGACTATCCTGTCAGAGTGCTATGTATTTGGATGTAGAAAGGATTTGCATATCATCACTTCCCCACCACTTGGTCAGTGTTTAGTGATAATTAGTGACAGGTCTCTTTTCTTGTTCGTTCATATTCTCCTACTCCAGCTAGCTAACACTAACTTCCCAACTGCCTTTACTTATATGTACACACATCACCACAAGAGGGCTCAGATAATGTGTAGCTGTGGATGGACTAAATATCTCTTTCCCCTTTTGGACTGCTGTATCTCACATGGATTATTTCAGTATAATAAAACCAACTGCATAGCCCATTCAATCAAAACCAGAATCAACACATGGCAGCATTGGATGTGAAAGTCATTGATGTGATGGGACACTTGCCAGTTTAAACTAGTGTAAATGGTGAATTCTTTGTAAGTCTTTAAACCCTGATTTGAGGACTTCCCTAACTCAGTCAGAGGTTATGGGGCTATTACAGGAGCGGGTGGGTGAGATTCTGTGGCTTATGAAGTGCAGGAGGCCAGACAAGATGATCACAATGGTCCCTTCTGACATTAAAGTCTACAAGTCTGAGCCTATGAGTCTATGTGGTGATGCGCCCTGGCTTATTGTGCCATAAGGGTACTTCCCAGGAAGCTTTCATCCGCCTCTCTGAACAGTCTCAAAATCCCTATCAAGGCTTTTGATACTGTCTCGTATGACCTTCTTATAAACAAACAAACTAGGTAAATACAGCTTAGATGGAGCTACAGTAAAGTGAGTGCATAACTGGTTGGAAAACCATTTCCAGAGAGTAGTTATCAATGGTTCACAGTCAAGCTAGAAGGGAAAATCAATTGGGGTCTTGCAGGGATCAGTTCTGGATCTGGTTCAGTTCAATATTTTCATCAATGATTTAGATAATGTCATAGAGAGTATAGTTTCTCATCAGTCATAGGTACAAAACTATATCTATAATTGAATATATGTATTCAAATACCTAGTATTAATAAGGTCAAAAATCCCTCACAAAATGTAACCCTGCTCCAACCCACTAACCGAAACAAAGCAGGGTATTTCTCTCCATCTCTGCAGGAATGCTGGCATTCTATATGTGTCTTATGGGATGCATAAACCCCACACTAGAAGTGAATGAGCTAAAGAACAATACTGGTCCCAGGTAGCCCTGCCCCTCCAGACCTGCAGAGCAAGTTCCAACTGGAGAAGCAGTTGAAAAGGGAGCAACTCCACTCAGAAGAGGGAAGGTTGAGGGAGAAGACAGACCTACCCTGAGAACTACTGGACAAAAGCACTAGGGAAGCCTTACTGAGAGGAATAAGGCTGTACGCTGAGACTGGTTGGGGCTGAAGGTTTAGTTATCTTTTCTTTTTCTTATTTCTTATTCTAGACTTGGAGCTGAGGGAGAGAAATAGATGGTTAGAAGTGACCCAGGGAGGGCTCAGATAGCCACTCAGTTAAAACTACTGCTTCTGCCATCCTGGCTCTGCGTAGGGAGAGTGAGCTGCCTGATCTTGCCCCAAACAGGACCTCCAAGAAGAATGACTGTGAGAGGTTTAGGAATAGTTCTCCCCCACTGCCTGCCTTCTTGCCCCTCGTCCCAAATCCTTTTATGAGTGGGAAATGTTTTTCATGGATACTTTCCTGAGAACATGTTCATATTCGGAAAATGAGGCAAATGGTCCCAGGGCTGCAGGGAAGAAGCACTTACCAAGCCTTGTACAAAGGTTTATTTCTGATGAGGTGATGGTTCAACGTTTGTATTTGTCCTTATTTTACCTAGATTGGTTCACTGACTCATTTCAATTTAAAATGGAGCAAATGGCTGCTTTTCTTCCACTCGTTTAGAAAGAAATTAGTAATTTTGTAGACAGTGTGTATCACATTTTGTGCATGTTATGTGTGTATATTGTAATGTAAGACAGGCATTAGTTCATATATGAATTTTTAAGTAAGTACACTGTGTATTATGCTAACAGCTACATAACACTGGTCTAAAATTTTTGAGAAGTTGTCTGCTTCAGAGATAAAATATGGTATTTATCATATATTTTGATGTGCTGAATTCAAATATGACAATTAAAACAACTGATTGGCTACTGTTTCTAAGATATTTAAGTTTTCACATTTTATGTCTATGTATATTGTGTAGATAGTAGAGTTTTAATCATAAATTGTAAACCTAGGTCTTTTCATGTGTTTATGGTTGCTTTACATGATAATATTTCACCTGTCCTGTTTATGTAACACTTTAAAAATCAGCAAAAGGGTTATGTAAATAAAATTTATTATGAAACAAAAGGCAAAAAACTATTATGGACATAGTTTAGTCCTATTCAGTGTCTACTCGGCGCTTCTTGGCTTGTCTCTTGTATTCATTAAATGGAGCATCTCTTGTCACTGTCCAGCAATAGTCTGCAAGCATTGATGGGCTCCATTTGCCCTGATAGCGTTTCTCCATTGTTGCAATGTCCTGGTGAAATCGCTCGCCGTGCTCGTCGCTCACTGCTCCGCAGTTCGGTGGAAAAAAATCTAGATGAGAGTGCAAAAAATGTATCTTTAGTGACATGTTGCAACCAAGGCTTTTGTATGCCTTGAGGAGGTTTTCCACCAACAACCTGTAGTTGTCTGCCTTGTTGTTTCCGAGAAAATTTATTGCCACTAACTGGAAGGCTTTCCATGCCGTCTTTTCCTTGCCACGCAGTGCATGGTCAAATGCATCATCTCGAAGAAGTTCACGAATCTGAGGACCAACAAAGACACCTTCCTTTATCTTAGCTTCACTTAACCTTGGAAATTTTCCACGGAGGTACTTGAAAGCTGCTTGTGTTTTGTCAATGGCCTTGACAAAGTTCTTCATCAGACCCAGCTTGATGTGTAAGGGTGGTAACAAAATCTTCCTTGATTCAACAAGTGGTGGATGCTGAACACTTTTCCTCCCAGGCTCCAATGACTGTCGGAGTGGCCAATCTTTCTTGATGTAGTGGGAATCTCTTGCACGACTATCCCATTCGCAGAGAAAACAGCAGTACTTTGTGTATCCAGTCTGCAGACCAAGCAAGAGAGCAACAACCTTCAAATCGCCACAAAGCTGCCACTGATGTTGGTCATAGTTTATGCACCTCAAAAGTTGTTTCATGTTGTCATAGGTTTCCTTCATATGGACTGCATGACCAACTGGAATTGATGGCAAAACATTGCCATTATGCAGCAAAACAGCTTTAAGACTCGTCTTCGATGAATCAATGAACAGTCTCCACTCATCTGGATCGTGAACGATGTTGAGGGCTGCCATCACACCATCGATGTTGTTGCAGGCTACAAGATCACCTTCCATGAAGAAGAATGGGACGAGATCCTTTTGACGGTCACGGAACATGGAAACCCTAACATCACCTGCCAGGAGATTCCACTGCTGTAGTCTGGAGCCGAACAGCTAGACTAGAGCCAATCAACAATTTTAAGCATCATTTTCGTTCTCAGTGACCCAGAATTAGTAAAGTTTGACTACATTTATTTCAGAAGCATTTTGGCTGTAGAGCAGTGTAATGGGCCATATCCTCAACTAGTGTAAATTAACTGTAGATAATGCTGTGGTTTTGATATACTGTCTCACAGTAGCTGAGACTCTGGCCCATAAATTACATGCATTTTTCTTCCATGTGGTAAGAAAATAGTTTTAAATGTTCAGTTGACTAGATTTATTGTCTTATGGTAGAACATTTTTCCATATCGATTCCTTATGAAACCTTAACCAAAAAAGCATTTACTTTCTAAAGACAAATCACATAATTTAAAGAAAGAGGACATGTGCTGTTAGCTAACAGTAACAAGTTTACTCATAGTGGGTGAGACTTTCATAACAATTTTGGACCATTGGAGGTCTCCATTGAGCTATAGTACTGTACATGTGAAAGTCTCTCAACTTGAAGAATTTTTATTTAACTCTAAAATTAACATTACTACCAGTTCCATTACAGCATTATTCATACTGTTCCTGTGAGGAAATCATGTGTATTTACAGGAAAGGATGTTTCTGTTTTGTAACTGACCAGAGTATACCGTCATCCGAGTTTAGAGCTCTAGTATATGCACGGCATTGCTAGCACTACTGTCAGACACTAACTGTATATCAGATGGTTAAATATATCAACTCTAACAAACAGTTGACCCCACTGTTCTCCACTTCCTTCTCCTATTGAGGAAAAAGACTGACAAGTTTTGAATGTATTTCAGCCATAAATAGAGCTTCTATATTTCTGACCATCAGGGGTTCTCAGAAATGAATTTTTTGTAAGTAAAACTTTGGAGAGCTTTTCTAAAGGAAGTCAGAGTTCAACAGAAGCCCATGCAGAGACCAAAAGTTCATGCAGCTCCAGCAGTTATTCATATTCTATAATAATTCAAGGAAAAGAATGTTCTTTTTCTTTTTGTTCCAGTTACAATGATTTACGAAGCATGATCAAATGCATTTGGTATGAAAGTAATGATGTAATCTCAACAAAGATTGGCAAGACTCTTGCTTGGTTGTTTCTAGTCATTTGCTGGACAGGCTGCAGTTTGATTTGAATCTTCAACTTCATCTCACTTTGTGGTTGAGCAGGTGTCAAACTGCGAAAAGATGAAGCCTCAAGGAAATTTACAATTGTCTTTTGTAGCAGAAAAATATTGTGTTAAAATTCAGTTAGATATGACAGCCTTTCAGATCTGGGTCACACAAAGCACTTTCTCCAGGGAAGAGGATTATTGGTGATGAGAGATTAGCTGTTGTGAAAGAGTTCATTTCTCCTGCAAATACACTAAGAATATATTGCTGAGTGGAGAATGATATGAAGTAAAAAGCAGGAGAGTATATAAATATCTAGAAGATACTGATCTTCCTGCTTCCCAGATAAATACTTTATAGTAAGAGAAAGGTTCTAAAATTTGAGCAAAAAGATGCTCTTGTAGTTAAGATGCAGAATCCTGCCACAGACTTCCTATGTGACTTGGGGCAAGTCACTTCACTGCTCTGTGCCTCAGTTTCCCCATCTGTGAAGTAGCGATGACAAATCAAGTAGATGCTCATATACCATGGTGACAGGTGACTATAAGGATCTGAATCGAGTGTAAAAAGCACCAAACAAACTGTCGCTAATACTGGACTGGTAAGAGGAAATGTTAGTATCTTATAGGACAAAGGACAAGGTAAAATGTTTTTGAACACAGAACACTGTTCCTACATTAAATATCACAATCTCTTAGTGGATCTCTAAATACTTTTCCAATATTAATAAAACCAACTAACACTGCCATGAGGTGGGCACCGTACCTGTATTTTGCAGATGTGAAATGCTGATTGTGAAATATGCAATTCCCGAAACTCAAATAATTTCTGTTTCTCCAGTCCTTGTGCTGTCAGAGTACTAGCCATGACATTCTCGATATTGCCAGTAATAACGCTGCACTGACAAATGGAAAAGGATGAGATCACATGTACCCCTCAGGTCTGATGATAATTGCCCTTCTGCCCTTCATAACATGACATGTGATGTGTGCTGTTTTTACTTGCCCTTTTTATGAGCAAGCGCTTAGGGGAGTTTATATAATCTTCTGCATGAATGGACAGGCACCAGGATTCTTTGTTCCTACATGACAATCAAGTCAAATTGAAATTTTAAATGGATTATGCCTGTCATTCAAAATTTGCCTTATTATAAAACTTTAATATATACACCTCTACTTTCTGTCCTCGAGAGCCAAAAAATATTACCATGTTATAGGTGAAACCATGTTATATCGAACTTGCTTTGATCCGCTGGAGTGCGCAGCCCCCCCGCACTCACATCCCTCCCCCCCCGAAGCACTGCTTTACTGCATTATATCTAAATTCATGTTATATCGGGTCATGATATAACAGCATAGAGGTGTGTATATACCGTATATTCCTAGTTTGTAATCCAATTTATGGTCTCTGCAGAAGGAGCTGGATTGATGAGAAAGCAATTCTGCCAAAGCTGTAGTCATAAATATCCAGCCATGCTTTTTTACCCAGGGGAATGTGCAAATCGAAGCTGGGAGTTTTCCAAATGTCTTGTGCCCAATTACTAATATGATTTTCCTTGCGAGGACTTTCGGTGTAATGGAAGATGAGAATTTTCAATAGACAGAAGTACTTTGGCAAATCTGAGGGCGTTCTGGTATTTCTGCTTCCAAACAAAAATCTGCTCATGTGGCTTTACTGTAATTTCTTTACCTTATAAAATTGCTACTATTTCTGTCATGGTGTTTGATAGTTCTTCAGGGAGATAGCTTACCAGCAATGGTAACAATAACCCACCAGAGGGTGCCAATTACTTTCTCAACCAGGGTCTTTAACGGAATTCTGGAGAGAAATTCTGCTTTAGTTACAGCCTGAAAATTTCCAAGAGGTTATTTTGGGGCATAGGTTAACCATTAGACATCTAAAGTTGATAAATCTGATGAGCATACACCTGTGCCCTTCCCAATGAATCAGAAGTGTGCAGATAATATATGGCTGCAGACAGTGCAAAGATAGTTCTGTGTTTCTGATTGCAGGGAGAATTTGAGCCATTTCTTTGGAATGAGTCTGTCTTTCTCTTTCTCTATGCATGTAAGTCTCCACACCTGCGTGTAATAGGTGAAACGATTAATGAGCTATAAAGTTGTATGACTAGGTTGGCAGTGTTCTCTCTCCTCAGTGCAGCAGTGAGAATTTTTAGAGTTAATTTCTGCAGTAAAATATGTTAGGATTCTGTTTGGCCTTAGTTCACTACAAATCCATTGGTGCATTTCATCTCTGTACTGACTCGCTCAAAAGGGGTTTGATAGCACAGGAAGCTTTCCTGTAGGAAGAAGAGGCAGATCAGGATTCTTTTCTTGTGCTGCCTACCTCTCTGCTTCCAGAAACCTGACTCCCTGCATGTAAGAAGCCCTATGCAAACTGCCTCTCTGCTGCTGCCAATCTCCAAATCAAACATTAGGTTGAGAATGTGGAGGCAGGTTGGCTGGGAGTGTACATGTATGTAAACTCAGAAGGAAACGGGCGATATGCAAGAATGGGAACATGACTAAGTTTAGTTTGGAAGCCAGTTGCAAGGATACTGGTTGCTTTATCAGTATCCGGAAGTATTCTAATGTGTGTGTGTGGGGGGGGGGGGGGGTTGAAGGGATGACATAAAAGAGAGGGCTGGGATATGTAAAAGGAGAGAGGGCTAGACAGATATTCTCAATGGCTAGTAATATACTTGTTTCACAGACAGAACAATTGAGGCAGACAAGTTGTTACTTGTCCGAGGAAAAAGATGGAGTCAATTTCAGAGGTGAGATTAGAACTCAAGGCTCCTTGAATGTATATCACAGCCAACAAGGCCATTCTCTCAGGAACTTGCTAGTCACTCACTATAAGGAGTCAATCTCAAACCGTACTTTTGTCATTTATCAATATGTATATTTATTTATGCATTTTTGCCATATTCTATGCAAAACAGTTGTCTGATCTGCAGTAATGTTGCTGATATCTTTTCCACTTTCCAGAAATAAAGATTTTCCCAGACATTAATAAATCAATTAATTGTCCCTATGATTTAGTTATGCAAGTGCCAAGAGGATCTGCAAGTAAAAAAAACAACAACATAAAATAAAAATCTTTGGAGAAAGGGAACTGAGCTCTTGGTCATTGCAACTTCATGCTCATGCACCTTTGTCTATAAGCCAATTCGTTTTTGACATGACCATAATACATATATTGAGCATGTGCTGTTCATAAAGGCCCTCATCAAGCAAGGAACTTAAGTGTGTGCCTAAATTTAAGGTTATTTTAGTCTCCTTGATTACAAAGGGACTACTCACTTCCCTAAAGTTATGTACATGCTTAAGTATCTTGCTAAACTATTAGTCAAAATGAAGATCTAGAGGAGAATGTGCCACCGATTCATTTTTATTAAACTTTTCCTCCTCATTCCACTTATGAAAAGGTGTTAGGGATTTCCATATAGCTGACCCCTTTCTGAATCGGTCAAGCACAGAGAAGAAATACATTAGAAACTAATTGTCCATATGTGAGGAAATATTAACTCCTAAGCATCTTTAAAATTTTGTAAGTGTCCATTAGCGAGGAAGTGAAGGAGTCAGTTGCTCTCAGGGGGAATGCATCAGCATCCAGTATAGAACTTGTATTTTAGCAAGGCTAATCTTGTAATTTGATCCCTCCCTACATTCTTTAAGAATCAGTAGCAGATGTGGAATTGAGATGATCAGAAATGATGTGAAAATAAAGCATATTGTCAACACAAAGGGGGAATGTTCTCCTCATGTACTGTGCCCACGTGCCTTGCATAGAACAATGCGGTACTGGTCTATGACTAGGGCTCCTAGGTGTTACAATAATACAAATAAATAATAGGAATAGTCAATAAATCCTTAATTAATGGCCTGATCCTGCAAGATTCTGAATACCTCCTGACATCTTGGGGTGTTGAAGATGCACTTCACAGATTGAGCCCTGGGCCACAGATTCCATGATATTTTTCTGTTAGCAGAAAGTAATTACTATTATTTATATTATGGTAGCACCTAGAGACATCAAGCAATGCAGCACACCTGTTGCTCTAGGTGCTGCACAAACATGCAGTGAATTAAAATCCCTGCCCCACAGTCAAGACAAAACAAGTGGATGAAACAAACAACCTGGTAGATGGAGAATGGAGTAAAATTAATAATGGGTTGTTCCAGCAGAAACTGGCTGTGAGCACAATTCATGCTTCTGGTTGTCTAAGAGTAATATTTCTAACAGGACCTTGAGCTAACCTGCTTCCTGTAGAAACTTACTTTTAGGGGAATCATCTTACTTTAATTCAATGAAAAATTCTTAGGATTCAAGATATGTAAAAGATATGCCTATGTATCAACAAGGTGTATAGGTATACACATTTGTACTTGGATAACATTTTACATATGGCATTAAGTTTTTATATGTTTACCTACTTACTTACACTTACCTGTATAATGTTCTGTGTCTTATCAAAATAAATATCTACCTCTGTGTACTGGAGATGGTTGAAAAATTTCAAACTTTTAGTAAAAAATCACATTTTATCAAAAACTTCTGCAAAAGAAAAAATTTGTTCATTTTTGACCAGATAAATAGTTCACATTTGAGAGCTTTTTTTCAATGAAGAGAGACAGAATGTTTTTTTAAAAAAATACACATGAAAAACGTGTCTTGTTTGTTTTGATCAGTTCTAATACTTACTACTGTCACCAAATGTAATGATGTAATACTTCCCAGTGTACCAAGTATCACAAGGCGGCTGGAAAATGGAAATTTCTTCCTGCAAAAAATTTCAATTTGGAGAAAAAAATTTAAAGGGGGGAGGAGGAGAGGAAGAGACTTGGAGGAAAATTGCATTTTGACGGAAGTGGATCAGGCTTTTTTGGCTTGCTCCTCTTGCGTGCCTCACTCCCTAGGCAGCTGTCTTCTAAGCCTGTCCATTCTTCAGGGAGCTGGAGGCCTGGGAAGTGAATCAGCCCCTCAAGACAACTGTCTATGGAGTCAGGGAACTGAGGGAGGCCGGGCTGGCAGTAAAGCTTTGACAGAATAGACACATTCCTGTGGAATGTGTCAATTCTGGTGAATCAGCATTATTTCTTTGGAAAACTTTCAACCAGCTCTATAGATATCTTCATTGCTTCACAGAAATATAAACATTTTTAATGATCAGTTATGGATTCAGTAGTAGATTCATTTTCTATTAATGAAATGACTGACTTTATATGAGCTTGTATTGTCCAGGAGGGTACTGGACAGTACAAGATGCACATTTCTGGGAGGAAAGTTTGGGACTGGGAACTTGCTGCTGTCGCTCTGCAGTGTAATTCAAGGGTGTCTGGCTGGCTGAAGCACTCTTGCAGTAGCTAGTGGTAATTTACATGCTGGAGGCTGTGTGAGCGCCGGCCAGAAGTGGTTGATCTCACAGTGAAGCGTGCACAAGGCACCCTAGGTTGTATTATGAGGGCTAGAAATTTGCCTTCTTAAAAACAAACTAAAAATAATAATAATAAAAAAACAAAAAACAGAAAACAACAAAAACATAGATTTTGCAGAACATGCTATGTGTTCGTATCAATACATCTAGTAAGTTTGGTGTTCATCTGCCTTGCTATACCTGAATAAAAAAGACTGAGTACAATTTTCCAGGTGGCCCAGATCCTGCTCCCCAGCAGGAGTGCTGGAGCAGGACAAGCCCCAGACCACGTTCCCCAACAGGAGCTCAAGGGCTGGATTAAAATGGCTGGCGAGCTGGATCCAGCCCGCAGGCTGTATTTTTCCCACCTCTGGTCTAAGGTGCACTGAAATTCAATGAGACTTAAGCTCACCTTTGAAAATTGGATTTAAACTCATAAATATCTGAAGCATTTTTTTTAATTACCCACCATAATATTTTATGTGTTCCTCAGGAGGTGCTAACATATTTCTGAGTAAAACATACTGAACTGGAATTTTGCGAATTGTACCTATATTCAGATAATTATCTAAAAAGAACATAATTATTTTCTTTCTAGGTAGCAAGATTATATGCTATTATTTGATGTATATTTTCTACAATATATTAAAAAGACTCTCTTTTTATACTTTAAAATGTAAATTATATTTTGAAACTATAATTTTCATGGTGACAGTTTAATTTTCATTCTCTGAAAAATAAATAAATAAATGAAACATTAATGTTCTTAACACATTGAAGAGAGGATATTTTAAAGAGACAAACTCCAGAACCAAACTTTAACCCACATGTTCAAAATATAGCACAAAATGTAAATATATTTATGTAGCTCACTCATAAATTATTCAGTGTTCAGTCACCAATCTAATTTTGCATTAAGCTGCATCAGTGCACCATCGCCTATATGATTCTAAAGTGTTGATTTATCTTTAAGACAATGTATACATGATGATGAGTGGTCTTATTAATTTTCTCCTTTCACTTTAGGGGAACCCCAGCTTTTTGTGGGCAGGTGTAGAGAAGGGGGCATGAAAAGAGAGAAGACAGGGTAATATGTTTCAGGGCCAGCCCTCCAAGAATTGGAGACAGGATCAATAATTGTTCACTAGAAGTGTTTTCTCCACTTCATTCTGCAGTCAGGGGACTGGGTAAAGGGCTGTTCTTACATCTCCTCAATTAGTCCACGGTTGCATGTGACGACGCACATAGGCCCCACACTTGCAGTGAAGTGGTAATAAAGGCCTGGCAACATAACTGGCCCACCTCTTGATGCCTGCAGTAGTTGTCAGGAATGGAGAGAGAGCTTAAAAGGAAGAGGCCCAGCTCAGTTGGCGCTAACCAGGAAAGAGAGCTGAACTCTGCTTTTTCCTCAGTGAGGGAAGTCTAGTTTCAGCCAAGAGACTGAAACAGCTTGCTACCTGGGTGAGGCTCCCAGTGGGTAGGATGATTGGGCCCAGGATGACTGACGAAAAAGACTAGCCCCGCAGAGACAAGAGATCATAGAAAGAATACATTAGGATCAAGAGAAAGATGAAGAAAAATGTAGGTCCTTTACTTAGCAGGGAAGGAGAGCTAATAATGGATGACATCAAGAAGGCAGTGGTGTTTAATGCCTATTTTGCTTCAGTCTTCACTAATAAGGTAAATTGTGATCAGATACTTATCACAATTAATATTAACAAAAAGGGGGAAAGAATTCAAGCCCAAAAGAAGTTTAAAGAATATTTAAGTAAGTTAGATGTATTCAAGTCACCAGGGATTGATGAAATTCACTCTGGGGTACTTAAAGAACTAGTTGAAGCAATCTCTGAACTGACTGAGGATAGGTGAGGTCCCAGAGGACTGAAGAAAGTGAGTACCTTTACAAAGGAGAATAATGAGGACCCTGGAAAATATAGGCTAGCCAGGCTAACTTTGATATATGGAATAATAATGAAACAAATTATTAAGCAATCAGTTTGAAATCATCTAGAGGATAAGAGAGTTATAAGGAATAACCAACAGGGATTTGTCCAGAATAAATCATGCCATAATAAAGTAATTTCCTTCTTTGGCAGAATTACTGGCCTAGTGGATGTAGGGATACATCTTGATTTTAGTAAAGCTGTTGCCACAATCCTACATCACATTCTAATAAGCAACTGAGAGAAATGTGGTCTAGATGAAATTACTATAAGGTGGATGCAAAGCCGATTGAGTGAAAAAATTAAAAGAGTAGTTATCAATGGCTTGCTATCAAACTGGGAGGATTATCTTGTGGGGTCCCATAGGGGTCTATTCTGAATCTTGTACTATACAATATTTTCATTAATGATTTGAATAGTTGAGTGGTGAGTGTGGCTATACAATTTGTGGATGATACCAAGCTCGGAGAAGTTGCTAGCAATTTAGGAGGACAGGATTAGAATTAAAAATGATTTTGACAAATTTGACAATTGGTTTGAATTCAACAAGATGAAAGTCAAAAAGACAAGTGCAAAGTACTACATTTAGGATGAAAAAATTAAATGCATAGCTTCAAAATGGGGAATAACTATGCATTACTACTGCTAAAAAGGGTATGATTACTATAATGGATCACAAATTCAATACGAGTCAGCAATGTGATGCAGTTGCAAAAAAAAAAAGCCCAAATCATTGGGGATGTATTAATAGGAGTGTTGTATGCAAGACACCAGGGGTAATTGTCCCATTCTACTTGGCACTGCCGAGCATCAACTGGAGTATGTGTCCAGTCTTGGGAATATTGGACAGAATCAAGAGGAGAGCAACAAAAATGATAAAACTCTGACCTATGAGAAAAAGTTAAATTCCGCATGTTTAGTCTTGAGAAAAGAAGACTAAAAAGAAGACCTGATAAGTTTTCAAATATGTTAAATGCTATTATAAAGAGGGTGATGATCATTTGTTCTGTATGTCTATTGAAGGTAAAATAAGAAGTAATGGGCTTAATCTGTGGCAAAGGGGATTTAAACTAGACATTAAGAAAAAAATTCTCTAACTATAAGGATAGTTAAGCACTGGAATAGTCTTCCAAGGAAGATTGTGGAATCCCCTTCACTGGAGGACTTTAAGAATAGGTTAGACAAACACTTGTCAGCTATGATCTAGGTATACCTGATCCTGCCTCAGCTCAGGGGACTGGACTAAATGACCTCTTGAGGTCCCTCCTAAATATTTCTGTGATTCTATTATGTCTATTCAAGAAAATGATTGACATTTTTTTTTCTTACGAGACAAAAAATCTAGAAAAATAAAACATAACCTACCATTTTCAGGAGAAATAGTAGGTTATGTTTTAACTCCTCACTGTTTTTGTGAATACAGACTAACATGGCTACCCCTATGATACTTAATATAAAATGAAACATTATAAGAGTTAATACTCCTCATTTGTTTTTATGAACAATGGCTTGCTAATTCAAAGGTAAGAGTTGACCAATCTTTTGGCCTTGTATGTGAGAACTTCTTTTTCTATGTATTTATTGAAAGCGATTTTTGTGCTTTCTTGTATAGCTCTGATATCTGCCTGTCAAGCAAAGTTTTAATATCTGTCAGGACCTCAAATGAAACCATTGTAGTGGAGATGAGATTCAAATCTCTGGATCAGAATTCATTCGTGTAGTTTTGGTTCCACGAGAAAACCCAAACCAGAAGACACTTGTTTTTCTTGTCTGCTCTGGATGTGGCTGAAATATTATGAGTAAGTGTTTCGTTTGTTTGTTTCAAAAGATGGTCAAAATGACATAAGAACAGTTGGGCTCATGAGATTTCAATAATTTTGGGCCAAAATCTCATAAAAACAGTTTTGTGAGACTTCAGCATCGTTGGATCAAAATCTAAGTGTTGTCCCTGGGTCAGCCTTAAACTTGAGTAATAACCTAAATGTATTCTGTTTCCAAACACTACCTCTCCAGACCATCTCTGCTGTCTCTCCTGATGGAACACTTAGCTATATTTGTATTCTTATTATTTTCTGAGTCCCTAACATTTTAATTAGAAATCAGTTATTCCTGTTATTTCAGTTGTTCTCCAAAGTAAGGTCCATGGGAGCCAAAATAACTGAAAATCTGCAACCACTCAAAAGAAACCTAATCAGAGGATGTTCTTTTTTACTCTTTTTTTGTTTGTTTGTTTGTTTCTGAAATGTGTTTGATTGTGTCTTTAGAATTTAAAATTAGATTATCCAGAGTATTCCTCAAATTCTATTATCAGAGGGGTAGCTGTGTTAGTCTGGATCTGTAAAAGCAGGAAAGAGTCCTGTGGCACCTTATAGACTAATAGACATATTGGAGCATGAGCTTTTATGGGTGAATACCCACTTCGTCAGATGCAATGTAGTGGAACATATCCAGTGGCAGGTGGGCAGGTATATTATTATGTCCAAGCAAGGGAAGCAGGCTAGACGATAACTGATGATTTAGTTTCAATCAGGGGATGAGGCCCTCTTTCCTAGCAGGTTGAAGTTGTTGAAAACCATAGGGGAGGAGAAAAACTGGCTTTTGTAGTTGGCCAGCCCATTTCAGAGTCTTGTTTAATCCTGAGCTTGATGGTTGTTTTTCAAAATTTGCAAGATGGAACTTTGAAGCTCAGGCAGGTTTTTCTCTTTGATAGGTCTGATTCCTGAAGTGTGTCTTTTTGCTTGCAGATTGGCTACCCTTTAAATCTGCTTTTGTGTGGTCCAGGGAGGTTGAAGTGTTCTCTCTACAGGTTTTTGTAATATTGCCATTTCCTAAATATTTTGATTTGTGTCCAATATCATTAAGGGGCCTCTGTCCCAAATCTGGACCTTAGCGTCCAAAATTCTGGGTGCTTAGCCATGAAACCTCCCAAGCTTAAATTACCAGCTTGGATTATTCTCGGCTGCCACCAAATCAGGATTCTGAGTACCTGATAAACTCTCTGGTCTGCCCTAAACCTTTCCCTGGGGACCCCAAAGGACTCAGATGCCCTGAGCGGGTCCACAAAGGAAATAACCCACTTCCCTTCCTGCTCTTTACTTCCTCCCACGATTTTTCCCGCCCGGGAACTAAGAGATTTCCCTGCTCAATCCCTTGAAACACATAAAACAGAGAGGGACGATTAGCCTTCCCTCCTTCTTCTACCCCCCTCCCCAGTCTTTCCCCTGAGAGAGGACAGTACTCCTGGCACAGAGATTCCTATCCCCTTGCCTTAACTGAAAGGAAAACCAGACAAAATTCCAACGAAATCTTTATATATAAAAAGGAAGAAAAACACGATAAGACTGATAAACATGCATCAAATGACAGTAACACAGGGCTATTGCTTAAAAATATGAATAAACTAGCCTTATTCAAGAAAAAGATATCCAATATTTTGAAACATTCCAGAAACTCCACACATGTACATAAACAAATGACAATATAAACCTAATTGCTTTTCCTGTTGTAACTGAGCACAACCTTGGGAACAGAAGGGTAGAACAGAAGCTTGGAGATAGAAAAACTTTTTTCTTTCCCTTTTCTTCCTAAGGCCGAGTTGAGAAGGACGGCGAGAAAACAGAACAGGCAGAAGCAAGAGACCAAAACTACACTCGCAGAGTCCCCTCCTCCCACTTTGAAAAAATCCAGTTTCCTGATTGGTCCTCTGGTCATGTGTTTGTTCCCTTTGGTACACCCTTTAACAGGTAAAGAAAACATTAACCCTTAAGGCCTAACTTTTATGACAGTCCGATTGATCCTTTCCTAGTAGAACTTGTCCAGTGCTGATTACATATGCAAGGGCATTTGGTGTGCCCAAATACTATGCGATTATACATTGGTGGACTGGCGAGGGTGAATGAATCCAGTGACGGTTGGCCTGATCTGGTAGGAAATGTCTAGGACTCAGAAGATGTCCAATTGAAAATAAGGTCAGAAATTATGAGGTAACCCCTTCTAGTTGAGACGAATTCTGTGGTGAAAAGAGATCAAGCTCAACTACACAGACCTCGAAAAAAGATCTTGTGAAACCAAATCGTCTCCTCTCCCAACGATGTTGGCCCCAATGAAAGATATTACCGTCACCATCCGTCTCTACATAATAAACCCAGAAACGAACAGCTACAGAACAATACTACAAAATAATTATTATATTTCATACCCAGCAGCCCCGACATAACTCTAATATTTGATGCGACTGGAACAAGCTTCCTCAGCTCGCATTCCACTCACGCCCCTTCTCTTACCTACCAGCAGATGCCATGATCGAATTCACAATCATCGACCATTGGAAGGAGACCTGAGAAAAAATTCCACCAACGATTTCAACAACTTTCCACACAACACAACGTCGAGCCGGAACCATATGTCTACACAGGAGTCCACTTTCTAACACCAGCCGGGACGGAATCAAATAAAAGTGATGCACATAACAAGCCACCTGACATCAACCTTAATCCAGACCTACCACCTTCATGCTCCACTTCCATCCCACGCACATCAACAAAAGAGAGAGATCTTTCTACGCCTTCTGTTCCCAAGTTGTGTAGTTACAAAGGAAAGCAATTAGGTTTATATTGTCATTTTTGTATTTAAATGTGTGGAGTTGCTGGATGTTTCAAATTGGATATCTTTTTTGAATCAGACTAGGTTTATTCATATTTTCTTAGCATAGCCTAGTATTGTACATCTTGTACAGGTTTATTCTTATGTCTTTTTCTGTCTTTTTTATTTATATAAAGAGTTTCTTTTAAATTTTGTTGGATTTCTTTCCCTAGTTAATAGGCAGGGATAGGAAATTCTCTGGTGCCCCAGGGTAGCTGTTCTCTTCTCAGGGAAAGATGGGAGGGGAGGAGAAGGAGGGTGGGAAGGCTAACGTCCTCTCTGTTTTAGTGTTTCAGGGATTGAAGCAGGGAATCTCTTAGTATCCCGAGCGGGAAATCTGGTGAGGAAGTAAAGAGCAGGAGGGAAGTGGGTAATTTCCCCCTTTGTGGACCGCTCAAGGGAATCTGAGTCTTAGGGGTCCCCAGGAAAAGGTTAGGGGGACCAGAGAGTTTAAATCAGGTAACTCAGAATCCTGATTTGGTGGAACGAGATAAGAATCCAAGTGGTAATTTAAGCTTCGGATGGTTTAGGTAAGCACCAGAGTTTTGGACGCTAAAGGTCCAGATTGGGAAACAGAGGACTTAATGATTATTGGACACAAATCAAATATTAGGGAAATGGCAATATTACAAAACCTGTAGAGAAACATTCAAACTCTGGGACACACAGCAGATTAAGGGTAGCCAATCTGCAAGCCCAAAACAAACTTCGGAATCAGGATATCCAAGAGAGAAACCTGCTGAGTTCAAAGTTCATCTTGCAAATTTGAACACCACAGCTCGGATTAAACAAGACTCTGAAATGGTCTGGCCTAACTACAAAAGCGTTTCTCTCTCCCTTGGTTTTCAACACTTCAACTGCTAGGAAGAGGGCTTCTCCCTGATTGAACTAATCTCAGTTATCTCTAGCCTGCTCTCTTGCTTGGACATATAATATACTGCCCACCTGCGATATGTTCCACTACATTGCATCTGACCGAGGAAATTTCCACTACCTGCGTCTGACGAAGTGGGTATTCACCCACAAAAGCTCACGCTCCAAAACGTCTGTTAGTCTATAAGGTGCCACAGGATTCTCTGCTGCTTTTACAGATCCAGACTAACACGGCTACCCCTCTCATACTATTTATTTCAGAAATATTCTGTTTTAAGATTCTAACCATTGTAGGACAAATCTATAGATTTTGCAATTTGCAAAGTTAGTGAACTCTTCATCAGTGGGGCCAGACAGGCAAATGAACAAAATTGTTAGAATGAGCGAGTTGCTTTCCACAGTCTTTTCTGCATTTTCTATGCATTATAAATACTATTTTGTCCACTGCCTGGTTAGGAATTAATTATTTGTACCTGCAGGGCCCATTGTGCCCACTGTATGAGCATTTAATATGAGACTGTGCCTGGCCCAAATGCCTTCCAATCTAATTAGAGAAGAAAGACAAAGGAAATACAGAAGTGAAGTGACTTGCCTAAAGTCACACAGCTCAGACTGGGACTAACTCCATTCTCCTGAGTATCAATCCAAAGTCCTCTCTACTGGACCGTGCTGACTACACAGCTTGAAGCTACTTTTTTATCCTTTCTCCATTTATAGTCTTTTAGTATAGACTACAGTTTGCTCACCTATTTAAATATATCAAGAAAAAACAGCTAATTCTTTGAAGGCAAAATATCTCCATCTTAGTATTCATTTGTCTGTTATTTTGGAAATTGCAGATGTTCAAATGGTGAATATACATTGAATTCTGAACTTCCCAAGAAACTTGGAAAAAAAAAATTTTTAAATCAATGGGATGAGACAACGGAAGTAAAGGTGGTAGCCCTTGGATAGTGATTAAAGCATAACAGAAATTCACACTGGTGAACATATAGTGAGATGTTCAAGGAGGAGTGAGGGACCCAACTCCCAGTGACTTTTAATGGGTTGTGGAAGCCTCTGCCTAATTCCATTCTGTAACTTTGAAAATGTCTCCACAAGTTAAAAAAACAAACCCATCAAAAACAACCACTTCATTTGGAATGCAGACTGTCTCATGTTGTGACAGAACATACTGCCAAATACCATCTGTATAATAGTGAACATGGATAAGTCAAAAAGTTCAGAAAACATTACTGAAGCTGTAGGAAAGTGCCTTAAAAATTGACTAACCCTGGAACTGTCTTTTTGACACCATCATTAATTGCACTCCACACAGTTCTATTTCTTAAACACATATTGTATGCTCTATGGATTTTAGTACTCATTTAAAAACATCTGGTGTCTCAGAGAAAGGAGACAAATAGATCATTTAAAAAGCTAGTCATAAACACCTTTCTTTAATGAACCAGACCCCAGATTTCATGCTGAGAACAGCCAAGTCTGCCCACACTGTCACTCTGCCATAAAATAAAAATAAAAAGCATTTTGACAATGGGAACTAGTTTTTTCTTTAGCTGAAGACTATCTGTTATTTAAAGACCACAGTCAGGAAAGCAAATGCACTCGAAGTGCTAACCAGACTTCTCTCATTTACACTACATTTGTCTATTCTTGTTTCCCTTAACTATGTAAAATTCTGGGCTCTGATCTTGCAATCCGATCCACTTGCATATAGAACCTTATGCCCACAAGGCGTCCCACTAAATTCTGTTGGCTCCATATGAGTGTCAGGATCTGCCTGTGAAGGTCTGAATACCATGAAAATGACAGATCCAATGAAAGAAGCCTAAAATTTCTTCGGAGAAAATGTAGGGGGAAAAATCAATAAAATCAGAGCCATACTTTAAGAAATATTCTGTCAGATGATCCAGTTCTCAAGTGCATCTTCTTCTTTCATGGCTTTTGAAAAGCAATGGGTTGGGGTTATAATTGAATCTTATGATTCAAAAGCCATTCTAATGCTTCTGGGGTGGCTAGGTTGATTCTCCTTGTACCACCACTGTAAGTATGAATGGGGCAGTTGTTCATGATATGTCAGATGATTTGTACCTCATTACAGTCACAATTTGGTGATTTTCATTTTTTTCCATTTGAGGAGGAAATATCCACACTTTCCATGCATTGTCCGAACATGGCTGAGTGCAGTCATCTGCCTACAGGGTAGACAGAATCCCAAGACAACTTTCGTTGGATGTTCAATCAGGTCTTTGTTTGAGACGTCACAAGTGGCCCAGAGTCCAGACAAGTGCTGATGACCTTTCTGTTGGCCTGTAGTATTGGGACATGGATCCAGAAAGGCTTCCTGGATTTGACGTGGGAGATTGGCAATGAATTGAGATTGTGATTTACTGGCAGGTCCAGAGCAGCTAGGACTGTATTGTACTCCCAGACCACCGCAGCATCTCGCCTGATGTTGGCTGGCACAATGCCCGCCAATACTAGGAGCAATTGTATCAATGTTGATCTGAGAGAGCTGCTAACGGTCATCTTCAGTGGATGGTTTGCTTATACTGAATAAATAGAATCTGCACCTGCAGCAATTCTTGTAAGTTTCTGATTGATATGAATCACTCAGTTAGTTATAAGAACAGATATGGTAGACATAAGCAATTGTGGTTTAGATTTAGACGTCATGTTTTACATTTCCAGTGAGACAGCTGTCTTTGGCTTTGGTGTTATATTTTGTTTTAGATTAATATCCTATGCTGAATATGGAGTTTTTTTACACTCTCCAAGTTTCCTCTGCTTACTTATGAAATTATCATTCTAAAATTCACTGTATTTTTCTTCTTTTCTAGAGCTTCAAAGGAAATTAAACAAACATCAAAAATCCAAGTATGGCATCTGTGTGGGAACAGAAGGAGCTGGCAAGAGTACAAGAGAACTGGGGAATGTATCTGGAGCCAGGGTGCACCCTAAGAAGTATGAGAGTTCTGCAGGTGCTTTTAATTGGGAAAGAGAGAAAACCTGTAAAGTTTGGGATCTCCTATATGGCTAAAGGAGTCAGTGGGCCAGAGGAAGTTTGAGTCCAGCAGCCTGTGCTTGACTTTTTCTAAAAGCAACTCTGCTCTACACAGAACACACTGAAAATCTTAAATGGACTGTAAGCAAGTCATTTTTTTAAAAGGTCCACGTAGAAGTTATGATTCTCCATTTCTTCTTTGATCCTTCTAACTCACCCTTCCTCTTGTCTTCCCCATAGTGAGATCAAAGAAAGGCCACCAATAGGAGAAAGTGACCACCACACACCTCTTGCATAGGTGAAGATTTTGATTGCTACTTCTATATGTGTAAGGATGGGAAGATTCTCCCACCTAAAGGAGGGTGGTGGTGATGAAGATTCTTCTGCCACGTGTTCCCCATATCCTTAACCCTGAAAGCAGGGAACAGAAGATATTACTACTATATAGCTCCTGTGTAGGGACCAGGGCCTGGGCAGTTAGGCCTACTGGTCAGAACCAGAACCAGAAGCAGAAGCAGGGAACCAAAGCATCAAAGTCAGGATCACACCACACATCCGGGCTGGAGCTGGAATCTGGAGTCACACTAAGAGTTGATTGGAATCAATGTCAGGAGTCACACCAATGGTCAGGACTGAAGTTAGAATCAGACAGAAGTGCCAAGGGTCAAACCGGTGTCAGGAACCAGGGAACAGAACAGAGGTCAAGCCAAAACCAGAGTCAGAAAGCAATATCCAGGATCAAACCAGAATCAGGGAACAATCCCAGGATCAAACCAGAGTTAGGATCCAGATCAGGAATTCACTAAGTTGCTCAGACAACTTCTTGGGCCAGCTGGTGGGATTGGATGACTGCTCCAATCAGGAGCTTTATAGGCAGAGTTTTCTGGTGGTCCAGAGTTCTACTGACACGTTTACCAGATGGTTCTAAAGAACTGTTTGGGAGTGGTCATGGTCTGGGCCCCCAGGCCTCAGTTTGAGACTGCAATACCTCACAGGAGGAAAGATTAGGAAAGAAGTACAGTAACATCCATGGCTAATCAGGACAAGACTGACAGCTGAAATTTTATTTATCCTTTCCCAGAATACAAAAAAAAAAAAAAAAAAAAAAAAAAGGCTGTCACCCAATGAAATTAATAGGCAGCAAGTTTAATGCAAAGAAAAAGAAATGTTTTTTTCACTCAACATATGGTGAACCAGTGGAACTCATTTTCATGCGATGTTGTGAAGACCAAGACTGTAACAGGGTTAAAAAAAAATAGATAAGTTCATGGAGGATACCTCCATCAATGGCTATTTGCCAAGTCAGGGATGCAACCCCGTTCTTCGGGTAACTCCTCCCCTCCTGGTTTCTGGTAGTCAGGTTTAGACAGGAGTGGATAACTCCAACTGTCCTGTTGCGTATGCTCCATCTGAAGCTCTGGTAATGGACACTATTGGAGTCCAGAATATTGGGCTAGGTGGACTTTTGGTCTGACCCAGTATGGCAGTTCTTATGTAAGACTGCTGCCTAGAGAAGGATGAGAACTGGGCCTTCAAATGGAAGGGGATGGGGATGTGGAAGAGGCTTTTTCTACACTCAAATATGGTATGGGGGTGGGGAGTGAAGGAGTTATTTCCTCTCTGTAATAATCTGTTTGGGAGGATCTATTCTATTTGTATATACCTGTGGTTGCTCTCTCTGAGCAGGGTGCACTTAGTTCATAACTCTGTATCAGAATACTGCAATTAGTTAATTTGGAGCAGACTAAAAGATACATTATATGTTTCCTAATTTAATATTATGTCTTGAACAAAATAATCTCTTAGGCTGATTCCTTCTGGAATAAGGATTATTTGTGGAATCCAGGAAGTTTGTATACCAGCAGCGGTGGCAGCCCCTATCAGCTGAACCAGGCCATAATTTGTTTTATTCCTTATAATACAGAGTTAATACATTCCTACTTCATAGAAATCATTAACATTCTATATTATACTGAATTACTGAACCTTAACATCTAGCTGCCTAAAGACCTATTATAGTTTATCACATTATTAAAACTATTGCCTTTCACAATCAAAATGAGTGTCTCTAAAATTGAAATATAAAAGAGGATGCAAAACATATGAATAATGATACTTTATAAAAAATCTGCTTTGTAATAAAGCTAAATATATAAGATATAAAATTATATACAAAGTCTTTAATTTACACAATTACTTTTGAAGGCTGCTGATTAGGATCAATGATTTTGATTATGTAGTGCTATTTTCTGTTTAAATCTGAAGTGTCTGCGAAGCCATAACAAAAGACATATTGTAGAAACTGAGCCATTTCTGTGCTGACCTGAATTTTCCCCAGTGGAAAAAAAAGGCATTATGATGATTCAAGCAGTTCCCATCTTCATTCCAGAATGGCACAGAAGATTCCTTTTCCCATTGTCTTTAGCTAACTTAGTAGCTTAGTATTATCTTGTCATTATCTTGAATTCGAGTAGCTTTCAGTTACAATATCTTAATGCAACATTTATAATCATTGTTGAATTGGGATTGGATATTAGAGGGGGAGGAATGGGGTGTAGAAGAAAAGGAAACAAATGGTTTATACAACACAAGCTCTTGAGGTGTTTTTTTTAAATTAAGTTTCAGTGTGCCCTTAATACTTTCTGAAGCCGAAAGTGGAAAGCATGTAGAACAATCCTCTTTAAAGGCATTATAATGACCTGTATTTTAAGCTCCATAATGTACTTTTCATTGCACTATCTTTAAATTTCTGTAGCTCACTATAATATATAGTCTGTAAGCTTGATTGCTTAATGCTTCCCGTGATGGAAGGAAAGGGAACCAACAACTAAAAATATTCTAAATAATATAGCCTGACCTAAGTCTGAGATGCTTAGAAGCAGACCTCTATGAACCTTTCCTAATAAAATATGTACCTGAAACCCAAACTTACTTTCTGCTGGGTTTCATTATGAAAGCAACACTTTGAGCATGAATCCAATCCAGCAACATGCAAACCATGTCTTGTGATGAGGGAATTTGAATCCTAAACTGCCATTGATGTCAAGTCAATCTGAATAGGATAACTCCACAAACTTGTGCTGTCACTACATCGTTATGTTGCTTCAAATATGGGTATCAACATACTGGATTTTCTCAATGGATTCATCCTGACAGGGTAGTCCAACCTATTTACATTGTTCTTCTATGTACTCTACAATGATGGTAATAATTCATAAGTTAGGAACTATGAACCCTTTGTCCTGTTTGTTTGTTTGTGAGTGTGTGTGTGTGTAGCATTTTAAATTAATAATGTAAAAGTCTATTGATTTTGTTTATGTGTTGCATTTAGTATACAGGAACATTTCTTGGTGCATTTATGGAATTGTAAAATAACACACAGGGTAGATTGTAGTTTATAATAATACCTTGTAGCAGTGAGAGCTTTGAATAGGGCTACTTTATAGTGTTACAGCCTAGGAACTTTGTACTCAGGCTTGTTTACACACACAAGTAGCACCAGTTTAACCAAAGGTGTTGCTCCTGATTAGTTAAACCAGTTCAACTTTGGCCATATCTACACTACCACTTACTTCAACATAACTTACATCACTCAGGGTATGTCTACCCTATGAAATTAGGTCAAATTTATAGAAGTCAATTTTTTAGAAATAGATTTTATACAGTTGATTGTGTATGTCCCCACTCAAAGACCATTAAGACCATTAATGCGGTGGAGTGCGTCCACAGTACTTGAGGCGAGCGTCGACTTCCGGAGCGTTGCACTGTGGTAGCTATTCCACAGTTCCTGCAGTTTCCATCGTCCATTAGAATTCTGGGTTGAGCTCCCAATGCCTGATGGGCCAAAAATGTTGTCGCGGGTGGTTCTGGGTACGTGTTGTCAGCCCCCCCCCTCCCATGAAAGCAATGGCAGACAATCGTTTTGCACCTTTTTTCAGTGCAGATGCCATAGTACGGAAAGCATGGAGCCCGCTCAGATCACTGCCCTAATTATGAGCACTGTAAACACCACATGCATTATCCTGCAGTATTTGCAGAACCAGAACCTGGAAAAGCAAAACCAGGCGAGGAGGCAACGGCAGCTCGGTGATGAGAGTGATGAGGACATAGACATGGACACAGACTTCTCTCAAAGTATGGGCCCCGGCAATGTGGACATCATGGTGTTAATGGGGCAGGTTCATGTCATGGAATGTTGATTCTGGGCCCGGCGAAACAAGCACAGACTGGTGGGACCACATAGTGTTGCAGGTCTGGGACGATTCCCAGTGTCTGTGAAACTTTTGCATTCGTAAGGGCACTTTCATGGAACTTTGTGACTTGTTTTCCCCTGCCCTGAAGCACAAGAATTTGGAGTAGGCAAATCTACTATGGGGGCTTCTGTGATCCAAGTAGCCAATGCAATCACTGAGCTGCTGCTATCAAGGGTAGTGACTCTGAGAAATGTGCAGGTCATAGTGGATGGCTTTGCTGCAATGGGATTCCCTAACTGTGTGTGGCAATAGACGGAACCCATATCCCTATCTTGGCACCGGAGCACCCAGGCAGCGAGTACATAAACCAAAAAGGGTACTTTTCAATGGAGCTGCAAGAACTGGTGGATCACAAGGGATGTTTCACCAACATCAGCGTAGGATAGCCAGGAAAAGTACATGACGCTTGCATCTTCAGGAACTCTGGTCTGTTTCAAAAGCTGCAGCAAGGGACTTTCTTCCCAGACCAGACCAGAAAATAACCATTGGGGATGTTGAAATCCATGGGGACCCAACCTATCCCTTAATGTCATGGCTCATGAAGCTGTACACAGGCAGCTGTTCAACTATAGGCTGAGCAAGTGCAGAATGGTGGTAGAATGTGCATTTGGACGTTTAAAAGCGCACTGGCACAGTTTACTGACTTGGATAGTCTTCAGTGAAACTAATATTCCCATTGTTATTACTGCTTGCTGTGCACTCCACAATATCTGTGAGAATAAGGGGGAGATGTTTATGATGGGGTGGGAAGTTGAGGCAAATTGCCTGGCTGCTGATTATGCACAGCCAGACACCAGAGTGATTAGCAGAGTGCAGGGGGATGTGCTGTGCATCAGAGAAGCTTTGAAAAGCAGTTTAATGACTGGCCAGGCTACAGTGTGAAAGTTCTGTTTGTTTCTCCTTGATGGACCCCCCCCACTTGTTTGACTCTACTTCCCTGTAAGCTAACCACTCTCCCCTCCCCCCTCGATCACCGCTTGCAGAGGCAATAAAGTCATTGTTGCTTCACATTCATGCATTCGTGCACAAATAGGGGGATAACTGCCAAGGTGGTGGAGGAGGGAAGCACCAGGTGGAGTTGGGGAGGAGGGAAGGATAAGGCCACACTTCACTTTAAAATTTATTGAATGCCAGTTTTCTGTTGCTTGGGCAGTCCTCTGGGGTGGAGTGGTTGGGTGCCTGGAGCCTCCCTCCCCTGCGTTCTTGGGCGTCTGGGTGAGGAGACTAAGGAACTTGGGGAAGACAGCGGTTGGTTACACAGGGGCTGTAGTGGTGGTCTGTGCTCATGCTGCCTTTCCTGAACCTCAACCATACACCGGAGCATATCAGTTTGTTCCTCCAGTAGCCTCAGCATTGCCTCTTGCCTTCTGTCACACCACCTATCATCTTCAGCCCGCCACTTATTATCTTCAGTCCACCACATGTCCTCGCATTCATATTGTGCTTTCCTGGACTCTGACACTGTCTGCCTCCATGTATTCTGCTGGGCTCTTTCAAGGTGAGAGGACTGCACAAGCTCAGAACATTTCATTGTGAGTGTGTTTTTTCACCTTCTAATCTTCGCTAGCCTCTGGGAAGGAGAAGATAGTGTGAGTGTTGAAATATTTGCAGCTGGTGGAGGGGAAAAAAAGGAGAGTGATAGTTAAAAAGACACATTTTAGAAAACAATGGGTAGACTCTTTATTTAAAATGGGTTGGCAATTAAAAAGGAGGGGCTGCGGTTTTCGGGTTAACATGCAGCACAAATCCAGCTACCCCCCCTCCCCACAGACACACACAATTCTCTGGGATGATCACTTCACCCCTCCCCCAACCACATGGCAAACAGCTCAGTGGGAACAGGAATCTCTGAATGTCCCCTTAATAAAATCACCCTATTTCAACCAGATGACTATGAATGATATCATTCTCCTGAGGATAACCAGAGAGATAAAGAACAGATGTTGTTTGAATGCCAGCAAACACTGGGACCATACACTGTATTATGCAGTGATTCCAGACTACGTGTTACTGGCCTGGCAGGTTGGTACCATGGAAGACGGAATAAGGCTGCCCTCCCCAGAAACCTTTTTCAAAGGCTTGGGAGTACTTTCAGGAGAGCAATATAGAGATGTCCCTGGAGGATTTCCACTCCATCCCCAGACACCTTAACAGACTTTTCCAGTAGCTGTACTGACCGTGAATGCCAGGGAAAATTAATCATTAAACATGTTTGCTTTTAAACCATGTATAATATTTACAAAAGTACACTCGCCAGAGGTTCCTTCTCTGCCTGGTAGGTCCGGGAAACAGCCTTGGGTGGGTTCAGGGGGTACTGACTCCTGGTCCAGAGTGAGAAACAGTTTCTGACTGTCAGGGAAACTGGTTTCTCCACTTGCTTGTTGTGAGCTGTCTTCAACCTCCTCCTCCTCATCTTTCTCATCCCCAAAACCCACATCCCAGTTGTGTGCAACTCCATTGATGAAGTCAAAGAACAAGGGTGGGGTAGTTGTAGGGTCACCTCCTAGAATGGCATTCAGCTCATCATAGAAGCGGCACGTCTGAGGCTCTGACCCTGAGCGGGCGTTTGCCTCTCTGGTGTTTTGGTATGCTTGCCTCAGCAACTTAAGTTTCACATGGCACTACTGCAGGTCCCTGTTATAGCCTCTGTCCTTCATGCCGTTGGAGATTTTTTCAAATGTTTGGGAATTTTGTCTTTTGGAAGGGAGTTCTGATAGCATGGATTCATCTTCCCATACAGCGATCAGATCCCGTACCTCCCATTCGGTGCATGCTGGAGCCCTTTTGCAATTCTGGGACTCCATCATGGTCACCTTTGCTGATTAGATTTGCACTCACCTGCAGATTGCCATGCTGGCCAAAAAGGAAATGAGATTCAAAAGTTTGTGGGCCTTTTCCTGTCTACTCGGCCAGTGCATCAGAGTTGAGAGTGCTGTCCAAAGCGGTCACAGTGGAGCACTCTGGGATAGGTCCCGGAGGCCAATACTGTCAAATTGCTACCACACTACCCCAGATTTGACCTGGTAAGATCAATTTCATCTCTAATCCCCTCGTTGGGGGAGGAGTACAGAAATTGATTTTAAGAGCCTTTTAAGTAAAAAAAAAAAAACGGCTTCATCGTGTGGACGGGTGCAGGGTTAAATCAATGTAGTGCTGCTAAATTCAAACTTGTAGTGTAGACCGGGGCTCAGTGGTGTGACTAAGCCACCTCTCCCCCATCCCCGAGTGATGTAAGTTACTCTGATGTAAGTGCCAGTGTGGACAGTGCTATGTCAACAGGAGAGCTTCTCCCACTGACATAACTACAGCCTCTTGCAGAGGTGAATTTATGATGCTGATGGGAGCACTCTCTCTCTCTTGTCAGCACAGAGCATCTTCACAAGATGCAGCTGCGCTGATGTAGTGCTTCTACCATTGCCTAGACCTTTGTGTGTTATCACATTCTACAATGCTTTAACCCTGGCTTACAACCTACACATTACACAGTGGCAGTGTAGCCAATTGTTGCAATTTTCCAAGAAAGTGATATTAGGTGCTTTTCTTAAAGCCTCAAAAATCCTTGTCAAAAGGTGACATTGAACTTTTAAGAGGAAAGCGGCCAGTGTACCTGTGACTGGTCAGCTGATCCCAAGTGGTCTTAACAGATGGCCTACAGGAGAGATATTAGCAGGTGAACACTGTAGGAGGTCGGTGGGGGAAATCTCTATGATAGTTTAATGGGGAAAGGCTGAAGGCAGGAGAGCAACAGCAGGGCTTATAGGCTGGAGAAGTGAAGAGGATTGACGGCAAGAGAACTTCAGAAGGAATGGCCTGCTGATTACCAAATCAGAAAGCTTGAACCAAGGCTGGAGAGGGCTGAAGGCAGAAGAGACAATGGAGGGATTTACCCACCAGCATCTTCTTGCTAGAGAGCTGGAAAAGGTTAATGGAACATGGGAAGTGATGGCTGCTCTCCAGTGAGGTTGCATTCCCAGTGGAGAGTCAAGTGAGAGTGGGTGCACTGCAAAATAAATCTCCAGCTACAGAGTGGTGTGTAAGTAGCTGATGGATTATGCTAACTTGAGTTTTAACCTATGTTCCCTGACAGGCCAGACAACTTGAGTTAGAAGTGCCACCAAACTTGAGTTAAGAGGTTTTGTGGGTGGAATGGAACTTGAATTAACTTTGCAATGAAGATGAGCCCACCCATAGGGCCAGTTGCAAATTTTTGTGGGTTTGAAATAAATATATGCAGTATACTCTATCATTTATTATTATAATTAGCATCCATTATAATGATTATCAGTTATTCTTGATTATCTTTGATTCAACTTCTACCATGGTAGCAGACAGCAAAATGCAAGTGGAAGCAGAAGTTTGTTCTCTGGATTACAGTAGATAGCATGTGTTCTTCCAGCCACTCTGTTCTTCAGTCTGAATACAACTAAATAAATGCAGTACCAAGTATTGAAAACAACTGTACTTTCAGATACCAAGGCAGGTGGGTGTGTGTGGTTTCTACTGGACACTTTGCTTTCTCAGTTTCTGTAGTAGGAATTGGCCTGTGTGCTATTTTGTGCACATCAGCTAAGATTCTCAGCCACTGAATGTCAGTTTGCAGAAACATTTACACACATGATAGAAATACAATGAACTCAAATTCATTTGTTTTTTTCAGATTTTAAATCTGCCTGTCACTCTTTTTGCATTTCAGATTTATAGCTGTTTTTGGAGGTCCCCCCACTTCTTCTCAAACAGATTCTGAAACAATCTGCTTAGCTGAGCTGAAAAATGCAGTTCAAACATCATCATCTGTATACTTAATATGGTACAGGCAGAACCTTTTGTGTAATAATCAGGCTTGTGTAGATGGACACACTTAAGCTAATTCAGTGATTTCTTAAATTTCATAAGCTAAAAATCTATTTCTAATTTCCTTTCTTTTTGCTAAATCACACAAGCTTTGAAAGCCATTTGGGTCTTGCAGTGACCTAAAATATTATTCAGCAGCATCTTGCAGCACCTACAGGGAGGAAGGATAAATGATAGCTTTAGACTTGTGGCAGACCATCAGCTCCTCACTTTTAAACAAAGTGTATGGATTGGCCAGGAAAGAAGTTGAAATAAATTCTCTATTTCTCATCTGCAACACTACATAGTCAAGGAGAGCATAATTCTGGCTTTTCCCCTTGGAGGAGTAATGGAAGTGGGTATCAGATCAGTGGCAATTAAATAAAGTTCAAACTATTGTGATTGTCTAGGACAGAAGCAGGAAGAGAGGCTGAGGCAGTACGGGGTGGGGTGAGTGGAAGTGTATTTATTAATAGAGCCGGTCAGGAGTTTTTCAATGAATTGTTTTTGTCATAGAAAAATGCAGATTCTTTGAAACCAAAACTGTTCCTGAAACAGGGCTGGGTTCGATGAATTTCTTAACTAAAAAAAGTAAAGAAAAAAAAAGATCAGAAACGTAGAAATAAAACATTTTGGTGGTTTCAAAATGTAAATGCTGTTTTTTTCCAGTTTGACATCACTTTTATTCTAAATGTAAGCAAATTAATTAGACTGAAAAAAGTCACAAAAAAGAAAAAAAACATTTAAAATTATCTAAATGAAATATTTTGATTGACCTAAACATTAAAAAAAAATGTTTTTTGGCTTGTGAATATTTTTAAGATTTCAACTTTTTGTCCTAAATTTGAGATGGGGGGAAAATTGAATTCTCCAATATTTGCAGAACAGGAAATATGTTTCCCACCCAGCTCTACTTAGCAGAAGGTAAGAACCAAGCAGCATGCACTCCCCCGGAATTGCTATTGAATCCTAACAGGAATGCAAGCGAGTGTGAAGCCATGTCCCTGACACAGTAGGATTGCTGCAGGTGCAACATTAAATGCCACCACATCCTGTAATCATTATTGGCAGTGGTGGGACTGATTTTTGTCCTTTTCTATGAGCACTGTGGCAGGACAAAAGAGCTGTAAATGAGGCAATGCACTCCTCTGCCTAAGGAATATCCAGTTTGTAAAGGGATTTCCCCCAACCAGTGTAGGTCTGATGAATCAGACCCAGAAGCAGCTTCCTGTATTGGAACATGCCAGAGAACAGTTCTCAACTATTCTGCCATTCTGGGCTCTGGAGTAAGGATTTATGTGACTTGTCCCTTTAAAGTATTGGAAACTAAGCATGAATAGTAGATCTATATTTAATCTACAGCAGGGGTTGAGGGAATCTCAGTATTCTAAATATCTAAATCTAAAGTCAATCAGTTAATCTTGGGACTCTCAAGCAAACACTCTGCTGACCCAGCACAAAATCCTTAGAATGGCCGAGTGTATAGTGGTGTGATTACTATAAAAAGGAGTTAGTTATATTGGAAAGGCAGGTGGATGAAAAATAGTTTTTCAGATCCACCTCAAAGTGCCAGTGCTGGCTAGCTATACTATGGATCTTGGGATCTGATTGCCTTTTGATGTATTCCAGTTTATCTCATCTCTCAGATAATTCATCCTTCAGTCAAGTGGGATTTCTTTCTTTTACAGAGGTTCAATGAACTACAGTGCCTTCTGTTAAATACTCATGTGCTCTGCATTACATTTCTTATTTTATCTGTACTCCATTCTTTTATCTCACATTTTATTCATCATTCAACGTACGTTGTTGTTATAATTACACCTCTCCCCCGATATAACATGAATTTGGATATAACACGGTAAAGCAGTGGTCTGAGGCGGGGAGGCTGCACATTCTGGCGGATCAAAGCAAGTTCAATATAAGGCGGTTTCACCTATAACATGGTAAGATTTTTTGGCTCCTGAGGACAGTGTTATATCGAGGTAGAGGTGTATGTATATTTTGTATTGCAGTAATGCTTAGGAGCCCAAATCATGGACCAAGACCCCATTGTATGAGGTGCTATACAAACAAATATAGAATGTAATGAGTTCTTAATGTCATATTCCAGCTTATCTGGTCTTTTCTGACTTTTTGCCACACTAAGAGTATCTAAAAACAAACACACAAGCAATATTCCCCTCCTGACTATAATGCCCACTTCACTCACATTTTCCAGTTTGAATGTATTTAGCAAATAATTTTATCTGAATTTAATTTGAACTACATTTCTCCAGGACACAGATTTATTGATTTCAGTTTGGTGTGAGATGGTACTATGTGTCTCAATTCAGAGAGATAATGCAAAACTTCCATTATTAATATTAATGGAGTAGAATTATGCAGTGAAATGGTAAACTAATTGCCAATTTCCATCTTCTTTAGCCAGTTATGAAAATGTTTCTAAGACACTTTAAACCTGGGAAAATTACTGAAAGATTTTGCTTCTTTAGTTACTGAAATGTATTGACAGCTTATTTAATTATTAGGCAGGGCAACAGCCAAAGACCATCATGGAGAGAAGAAATCAAAATTCCAGGCTGCGGTATCCCTGTGGCTGTATCAGGTGAAATGTTATCAAATAAAATATACATTATTGTCAAACAGGTAGCAAACTCCCTCAGTGTGTTAATTTAATTGGGAGGAGAAGAGAAACCTGACCTGTACTTTTCAACAACCTCCAGTCTCTGTGCATGTTCTTAATATTTTGTCAGATTTTGCTAATTGATACACTGTAACAGGCTGGAGGGTTTGCCTGAAATATCCTCCTGGCAGCTTGTGGAGAATGTGAAATGAGTATTGGCAGTAACTTTTTAGAAGGATAGAATCATTCAGAGTCTGGGCTGAACAATCCTGAGCTAGGAAGTCTAAGGGAAGCCAAATCCGGGGCAAAGATTGGAGCTGAACATTGTTATGTTATTGTTGAAATCTTTGTCAATAGAGCAAAGCTGTAAAGTTGTTCGTACAGCAAAGCTCCAGGAAGTGGGTAATTTTTTGATGCCACATAGTGTGTGGACTTTGAGTTAAAGCAGCTTAGGAAAGGTACTTGCTCATATACAATATTTAGGTATCGGAGGAGAGCACCAATAAGGATAATGGCCTGGGTATAATCTCTCACTGTAGAATAGTTCTCTGTCTCTCAAGGGGGGCAACACTCCTGTGTTTTAATCCTCAACTGAAATTTCTACATGAGCAATTGTACATGTACAAATAGCAACCAGGATAACCCACGTTTATGAGTCTGTATTTGGCCAAGCTGAGTTTTGGCATTCAATACTTATTAAGAAAATTATAAAAGAATATACTAATACTATATAGTAATCAAATGTGTTTGATTCCATTATTTATTGCTACTATAAGTAACTCCTACTTCACATTTTCTGAATTATTTACTATACATCAAAATCCAAACTTCATCTCCGTGAGATATTACAGCAGCAGCAGCAACTGATCCTGGTAATTATTTTTTAAACTCATGGGTTATTTTTCACATAGAGAACAGTTTTTGGAAGATGAAAATACTTATCACATATATGTAATAACAAATTATATACTGAAATATTTGGGCCCAAGCAGTTGGCCAATATTTAGGTTAGAAGGAGAAAATGATGACGTGAGTCAAGTATTTCTTTGGGTAGTATTGTTTATTTACAAATATATATGTGCACAAAGTCCTGTTTCTTCAAACATAGTATGTATAAAACAGAAGGCAGTTTCCTTGCTCAAAATCTCCAAACCTGCCTTTTGATATAACTCTCTGCTCAAAAGAAGCTCTCTTGGTTTCCTCCCAGGGCCACAAGATCAATGCTTTTCTGGCTTTCTTCTGCCTTTTCTGGCTGCTTTCTGCTTCTGACACACAGAGACATTCATGGCTGCAATAAAATGGATGTCCCAGCTCCTATATTTGCAATTAAATCTTTGAGGAGCCCCTTTTATTCTCCCTGTTTTCTCTTGCTCAGGCCTTCCATATGGGTAGTGTTTTGGGCTGTGGCTTCTATTGTTTTAGCTATTTTACTCCAAAAAGGGGCTTAATTGTGTCTTCCGTTTACCCAAAATGAAGGGTGTCTGGAGATGGGCAAAAAACAGAGTTATCGTCCTGCAAGAAATTTTGAGGTTTGAGGGGATAAAATTATTCCAGTTTGAGATGAAAAGTAAAAACATTGACATTTTTCACAGGGTGGAAACTCCCCAAAGTTCCATTTTGGCAGGAGCTGAAATGGAACTTTTTGGCTTGCCATCTGACTGTGTGGAAGGATCTTATCAGTTTCACTATTTGCCTGCAACCTTAAGTGAAATTGAGAAGAGTCATCCAGGAGGCAAGCCAGAGTGCTGTCACTTTCTTTGGGTATGGCTACACTGGCACTTTACAGCTCTGCAACTTTCACACTCAGGGGTATGAAAAAACACCCCCCTGAGCGCTGCAAGATACAGCGCTGTAAAGCCTCAGTGTAATCAGTGCGGCAGCGCTGGGAGCGCGGCTCCCAGCACTGCACGCTACACCCGTAGAGGATGTGGTTTACATGCAGCTCTGGGAGAGCTCTCTCCCAGCGCTGCTGCCCTGACCACACTCATGCTTCAAAGTGCTGCATTTCAAGTGTAGCCATACCCTTTGTTCTGACAGAAAGTAAGTCTTTTTTGTAGAGGGAAAAAAGTTTCCTGTGGAAAACTTATATTTTGCAAAAGGGAATTTTCTGTCAGAAATTCATTCCAACTGTAAATCCCTGACCAGCTGTAATAGCTAACAACTTTAGTTATTGCTCATAGATCTGATATGCTTATTGAAAGCCACTAACGCTCTCTAGCATAACAATACATTTCTAAGAACCATAAAGGAAACACACACTTCAATAAGTAGTTTCTGAAAAAAACTGCCATTCCCTTGAATAGATTTTTGTAACTGAATAGATTTTGATTATTCAGTATAGCAGAAAACCTATTTAATAACCACTCAGAAAATTGTTTCTAGTATTTATTGAAATATTTTAAATAAGCCTGACCTTGACACACATGATTTTAAAACCTGCCATAGTATAAGAAATTGTGTTTTATGTTACTCCAGATTCTACTGTTACCTTTTTATTACACAACTGGGATGACTAAATTGTATGCTGATACAAACACTCACACACACACAGGCACTATTAAATAGATGAATTGAAAGAACGCTTAATTTCTCTAACTGCACACTTTTTTGCCAAAAAAGATGATCCATTCTCAAACCATCCATTTGCCACTTTGTGATAAGTATTTTCAAATTGATTATTTACTTAGATTAGATTGTAATACATATTCGATCATTCATAATTGAGATGAATATTATTTATGTAGTTACAGATGTGTAACTCTAATTTTCTTTCTCTATGCAATTCTCTGCACTTGGGTTTCTTGTGCGTCTGATATGTATTCAACAATTGTACAGTTTTTGAATCACTTTACTCTGACAGCCATAATGTATAGGTTGCATAATCACAGTGTATTTATGTCTCAACAACTGTATTGAAAACATGTAAATCTCTTTATGCTGATTAGGCACTCTAATGGCTTGACACTGATTGGCTCATCTATTTTGAATTCCAAATTGCTGTAAGCAATTCCCCCTCAGTTTTTCACTAACTTCTCTTACCAATTTTTTTTGACATTTACATAGAAAAAAAGGCAAAAAAAAAAAATCCCTCACCCCCAAAAAGATAGCTATATGAGGGTGCAATTCACCTACATGTGAGTCTTCGTAAGGCCCATATACTACTTAAATCCTAAGTACTGTCCTTGACAGTACAGGAGTATACGTAGCAGTTATTCAGTTAGGATGAAATTTCCTCCTATGCAGAGTACCAGCACAAAGGGTTATACATATTTTAAGTCCATCAGATGAAGCTCTAAGAAATATATACCTATTCTTTTCTAAAATAAGTCTCTGGCCCCACTAAAGTCAAAGAGAGTATTTTCATGAGGCCAGAATTTCACCCTCAGATTTGAAAAATGTAGGACTTTTCAAATCTCACTGAAAACTTCTCTGCAGAATTCAAACTATACCATTTAAACTAAAGATTTACAGTCTTGTGCTAATAGTATTCTGGTTACAAAAAAGCTAAGCAATAAACAAACCTCTCTGTTTCATGGACAAAAATATTGCTTTCAATCATCTTGTCTATTAACATTTTTGTCTAACAGACCAGAAGTTTTGCATGGGAATTCAGGATGCAGATAGATTGAGACATAGGCTAATTTTAGTATTTTCGTGTGTTTCCTGAAGCAGAAAATATTTGCAGGTTTTTAATTTATGCCTTTTCTTTAAAACCAGTCCACTAGTTGACTTTTATGAAGAACTGAAAGAAAAACTGACAGAAGTAAATAAGAACAGTGTGGTGTCTTTTGGCACAGCTCTCTTTATATATTATTACATTTACCCAAAAAATGCAGAAATAAAAAGATGTCACTATAATCACATTAATTTTTATTAGTCAAAATGCTTAAATTAATATGTTCATAAAACAAAATGACTGTAGTTGATTAAATACTTTTCAGGCGCAGTTATGCTTTTAAAAAACTTTTAGCACACATTTGTAAGAAACTGTATTTAATCCACACTTATTTTATATATAAAAATAGAAAAAAAATTGCTTTAAAAACAGTAAAAGTTGGTAGGTGACATTGCACTTGCTATCAAATCACTTACAAATCCCTAGCACTTGAAAAGAAGAAAACTAACAGTTAAGCTAATTACATACAAACACTTACATATAGAGTATATGGAGGTGAAATGAGATAAAGATTTTAATGGAACAAGTTTGGGATGAGTTATATAGCCATGTGCATTGGTTACCATAAGTCTAACTGTGCAACTCTCATGGGGAATCATATATTCTTATAGAGTGTGTAAAATATTTTTTAGACATCTAGAATGTCACAATTTTAAAACCAACTGTCTAAGAACCTGTCAGGGCTAAAAGTGAGTGCCAAGTTCCATTGAGAAGCTGGGACCCTCTCCTGCCCTATCATATAAATCTTGTGTATAGCAGAAAGACCCACATAGTATGAAATATATGGGAATTTAGATCTTTAATGGAGAGTTTATCTCCCTAATACACTCCACTGCTTCTGTTCACTCATAATTTCTTCTTGTTCCGTGGGCTATTTTCAGTCCAGAACCAATAGAACTGAATCAAATCTCACCCTTGTTGGCCCTTTCCAAGCAAGTCTGCTAGAACAGCAAGCTGAAAAGTAGGAAGACATTAACTGAAAACAAAGCGCAAAGCTGTGATGATTTAATAGATCAGGTCCTTAAGCTTATTTGAAAACTTATCTGATAGGAAATTAAAACTAAGTGAACAAAGCCACAAAGACATGTTAAGAAATTTTGCTATTCCCAAGTATGCCTTGAAAGCCACATTGAATGTAGACTTGTGTATGACTTTGAGGAGCAAGCCAATAGAATAGCTGTAGAATACCTGTATATATTAATAGAATACAAGTGGCTTGATAAATGCTAGAATGTGAATCATGAAAAGGCAGAGTGAAATCTAAAGTAAATAAAGAAGTGTTATTTACCCCTTCACATAACACAAGAAGTAGGGCTCACCTGATGAAGTTAATAGGCAGCAGGTTTAAAACAAACAAAAGAACTACAGTATTTCTTCACACAATGCAGTCAAACTGTGAAACTCAAGGCTGTGAGAAGGCCAAAAGTATAAATTAGTTCAAACAAGCATTAGATAAGTTCATGGAGGACAGATCCATCAATAGCTGTTAGCCAAGATGATCAGGGACACAACTCCATGCTCTGAGTGTCCATAAACCCCCAATTGCCAGAAGCATCTGGTAGTGGCCACTGTCAGTGACAGGATACTGGGCTAGATGGACCATTGGTCTGACCCCATATGGCTGTTCTTATGATCTTAACATAGATTACTTTCAGGATATGAGAAGCAATACATGCTGTTGGGCTGGAACAACGGGTTGTTAAATTAAAAGCAAACTAGAGAAACACATAATTAGAATACAAATAGCCAGGAAGATATGACAAAAAGGATGAAAGTGGCTAGGTGACTGAATTCAACTAACCAGGAAGTGCAGGCTACCTTGGGAGAGAAAGACCATAGAGTCTTTCTGATTGGATGGACTAGCATATAGAATGATACTGGAAACAAAAGGCCAAAGCCTGAAGCCCACATCAGGCGATCGTGTTACTGATCACTATAGCAATTATGCCTGTATAAAAAAACATTTTAGAAGCTGAACACAGATGTCAGAATCTGGCTCTACATGAAGTCGAGTAGGACCATAGATCAGTAATCAATGATGGGAATATTAACGTATGCTCCAGGTCCTCAGCTGCAACTTGGGGCATTGGGTGCAAAGATAGATTGAGACGACCTTTGGGCTCCCTCGATATTGGTGTGTTCTGGTCTCAGCTGCATATTTTTGTGAGCAGAATTTAGTCAACTATTTTTTAAAAAATGTGGACCTATGTGTCTTCCAATTTATACCATGATGAGTTAATATGAATATTAATTTTTGGGGTGAGACACTATAATTAAAATATAATAACTATAAAACTATAACTATCTAGTAGTCTTCTGATATCTATAAAAGCATTTATTGTTATGGAAATTAATGACGCGTAAATAATTCCCTTTTTCTCTTTCCAGCTAGAATTTCATTTCCATCATATAAAACCAGTTGTCAGCTCCTTGTATGAGAAAACGTTTATCATCATAAATAATGGTTGTCAAATCAATACAGTTTCTAAGCTGGCTCAAACTGAATACCTGACTTTGAGTCATGAATGAAAATGAGACAGGAAAATATTCATATTATTCTATACTGGTTTTCTCAGTTGAGATGAAGTTGTCTTCACCCTCATAATACCCAATTAAAAGGTTCTAATGTGCATGGAATGCAAAGCCTTAGGTGGTGAAATCAATTGCCCCCACCAACGTAGGGCCAGGACTGCCATTCAGCCACTCTTCCACATATCCACTGATCCACCTTAGAATGGGAGAAATGGCTGCAGCCTCTTTGCACCACTCAATCATTAAATTGGCTTTTGTGCAGAGAGCAGGCATAGTGCAACATACTGCTTTAGCCTCATTTAAACTCCCTCTCAGTGGCTTACCCACAGTGTGTTGGGATCATCAGATGCATTTTACATGGTCTGGTCTTCACTCCATCCTATATGGGATGAGCATGGAGACTGGAGGGTGTAATAGGAATGCAGCAGCTCCATGCTACCTCATGCATTGCCAATGTAGGCCTTTGATGGTGTGAAAAAGCTTTGTGCTGGCTGTCTTTTAGCAAATGAAGCTAATGGTAGCTGCAGTGCTTAGTGTCTGTGCAAATCAGACCATTCACATTGAAATTTGGCACCTAAGATTGAAAATATTAGCCCGTTCTGGATATAAATTAGTATGCCAATATGAATGTGGCTAACTTTTAACTTTTAAAGCACCTTAGCCCAAATTCACCTCCGTGTAACTCTATATTGATTTTAATTATTTTATTTGGTTATTCATTTGACTTCAGTATAAAGGTAAGAATCCTGGCATTTCAATACAAAGTGTAATACTAATCAACATAAGAGTAGGCTATCTCCTTATGTTTACTGATTCACATGAAAGAAGTAACGCAATCTCCTCCCAGACTTTTTCCCCCAGAACACCAGTGTTGCTAACATTTTTTTTTAAAGTCTATTGTTTTCGTCGCTAAGATGTTTCCATCTTTGAATATTTAATCAATTAAAATCCAGGTATATGTGGGAAATTTTCAAAACAGGCATGATCAGGAGTTAGATGCTCAACTTTCATTGACTTTCAGTGTGAGCTGGGTTAACTGCCCCTTGTGCCTTTGAAAATCCTCTCTGTTATATCTCTATAGTAATATGTAATATAACACACCTAAACATTATGCTAAAAGAACATTGGGTTACAAAGTCAAGCATTGAAAAGTTAGAAAAAATAAACAGGATTAAGCTGCTTGAGCAGTTTTAATTTTGCCCTTTAGCTCATCCACATTATGATACAGTCTTTAATTACATGATCACATGCTATTTTTTCCCCCACAGGATCCTGACCTCACTCTAGTGTGCTATAATAGTCATAGACTCTTTTGCCCCTCTTCCACCCATCTCCGACCCCTTCTTCTCCTGTCCCTGTCCTGCTTCTTCCCATCCCAGTCCTGCTTCCTCATCCCAGTCCAATTTTCTTCATTTTACCAGTCTCCATCTCCCACCCTTTGAGCTCCTCATCCCAGGATCAGTCTCTCTCTCTCTGCTCCCCACCCCAGCCTCCTCATCCCAATCTCCTGAGCTATAATATTAGATAAATTCTTTTGATGGGATAACACCAACTTAAAAATCTACTATGTAGTAAACAAAGTCGTTTGAAGTACTATGCCTGGCCTGGAATCCCCTTGCCAATTTTTTGTGTTTTTACGAAGATTCATCCTAGCTCTTTAAATGCTTTTGTTTCTTCTGTTTCTGTGTGAAAGACCCATAGAAACAGGGGAAACTGAGTATGGCTATGTCTACATGACAGCATGTGTAGAGTACAGGCACTCAAGGCCAACATGAGGGTGGGAGAAGCCAGTACAAAATACCAGGGTCTGGCGATCCAGAAGGGGGCCCAGGGCCCAGATTCATCGGCCCTGTTTAGCTGATCTACCCTTGCTGGAGGGCCTGAAGAATGTTTTTCACCAGGGCTCGAACCAGCTCTCAGCAGCCCTGAAGGCACTGCATGTGTACCTACATGGCACAGTGAAAGAGAGGGTGTATAGACACTTGTCAATGTTATGTGCAGCAGAGGGTAAAGGCTGTGGCAGTGGGAGGCAATAGGAAAAGACAGAGAGCTGCCAGAGCTTTTCCCTGCTGCTGGAGACTTTCTCCTCTTCCTTCCCACTGTCGGAGACTTTCTCCTCTGCCTCCCCACTGCCAGAGCCTTTCACTGCAGTGGGGAAAGACTGTGGCAACAGGGAGTCAGCAAGACACTACGCTGATAAAAATAACAGTGTAGATGTGGGAGGCCCTGCTTGGGCATGTAGAAAGCCATGTTAGCTATATATGCTGGGTGTTCAAATGCATAGGACACTTACTTAAACTGTGTCTCACCATCTATGCTGTTATTTAATCCCATGCTAGCTGAGAGTGCAGTCTCTATATGCTACACTCCACCACCAGTGTAGACGTAGTTTATGTGGGTAGGAAAAACTGAAACACACTATACAAAGTGCTGTCAAGTGCATACATTTAGAAAGAAAAGATATATTTTTCCACTCATCTCTTTGGTCTTCTTCGAACAATATCAGATAAAAAATCATACAGAAAGTGTGATTTTTAAATTGATAGTATCCTTTTAAGTGGCTTCACTACTGGTACTCTTATATTTATGGTTGTGGCAATCTCTTTTTTTTCTTCTTTTCTTTATGCAGCAGCTTCCTCACTGCCTGCTGTGAGTCTCCAAGTAGTTTGTCCTGATAAATGTTAAATCTACAATATTTCTGCAGAAGTATATTTTATGATTTTTTTTCCATGTAATTAGAATTCAGTATAAAAATTTGCCAAACCAGATCTGACCATTAGTCATCATACCTGGGATCCTGACTGCAGCAGTTTCAGACCCTAGGGGCTTCAGAAGAAGATAACCTCCCTGCTGCCTATGGTGCATTGAAGCAAAGGTGCAATCCTATATGTGGGGAAGGGGAAAAATCCCTTTCCAGTGCATTTATGAATCATTTCACACCCTGGAGTCTGAAATGGCTTTATAGTTTCTATAACTACAAACATTATTATTAATGATAAAATTATTCAACCCCTTTAAAAAAGAAACCAAAACCAGCTACAATATGTGCAGTGGGGATAAGGGTCATTAATGACCAGAAGTCTTCATTTAATCAAGTTAACAAAATTCTCCAGCTGCTGAGTATCAAGCGGAAGGGGGAAAATTCTCAATCAATCTATGTGCCTATATACAAATTACTTTGCTGCATTCCATTAAATTAGAGCCTTGGTATTTCTTCAGCACATTAACCTATACCTGTAGCTGTACTTAGTATGTAAGTGAACTCAGTGTTCTCACCATTTGCCCTTTTGCATGACATTTATTGGTCTAATTTTCTTACTCAGCTATAATGATCAAAAGATTTATGTTGCTCCGAAACAGCATTTGGCTTGTTCTGAGAACACCAAGCTTTTCACATATTGGAGTGCATGACAGTTGCAGGGTATGATTAATGCATGAATGGAAGGGATATGTGTGTGTGTATGCAATAATATGGATTCTGTCAATATTGCTGCATTTTCTAATGAGCAGTGCATAATATTAAGCACTGCTGGATTCAATTCTGCTTGTCACTGATGAATACCAATCTGCTCTCTATCTACTTAGATGATGATGAAAATGTATTGTATGTGGTCGGCCTTAGCACTTAGCGGGTGTCCATCACCAGTAATGAGTAGCCATCATTTCACTTCTATATAACCAGATTTATTTGCTATGCTCACAAGCCCTCGGAAATAGATTGGCCCTCTTTATTAATGTATACTGCCCTATATGACTATACCTTAAGCTTATATACCAATATTGTCTTGTCTACTTTTCTCCATTTAGTCAAGGTTGTGGGGTTGTCTTGCAGTTATTGCATCTTTGAAAAGAAATATGGTATTCAATCTTCATACTTGATTAACTGTTCATTGCTGCTTTAAAAAGGAAACTGTGATCACCCCATCAGCTTAATGTTGATCCATTCTCCATGCACAGTAATTATTCAGTGAGGTGGTTATCTTGGGGGCCTTGCTTCAATGAAGAGCTATTTTCATTTGGAAGGAATAACTTTCCCCTAAATAATATGTGGGAAAGGATTAGGAGAATTCAAATATATTCCAGTCATGCCAGATCAACCAGGATAAATAGTAGCAATGCTGTCTCTAGTTGAATGCTAGCCAGAACTGCCCTAGTAATAGTATAAGTAAATGCTTATTAATCATGGTAAAAGAATTAATCATTAATGGTTTCAGTCATACTAAGTTACTGGTTTTAAAATATATTTACATTTCTTTGAAAAATATAGAGCTGTCTGAATTTCATAATGTAAAACAAATATCAGATGTTCTTATGTCCTTTTTCTAAGATTCTGATCTTTCTATGTCAAGTTGAATCAATAGAAAATTGGCTTTAATAATGTTAATTCAGTTAGCAACTCAAAATTTGTTTGCAGATTAGCGGTTATTGCTCTTTTGATAACTTTTATGTGTGACAAAGAATTACATACAGTTTGTACATTTCCTCCAAGATTCCTTGTAGTTCTCACTATAGTAAAGGCTTCAGAATAGCTTAATATAACCTGTTGCTTTCCCATACTTATAATTTTATAAAATCTTATGGGTGGATATTTTTCACAAGGGCTGGTCAAAAAATTTTAACATTTGAAATTTTGATGGAAAATTTTCAATGAAATTTTTAATTTCTCTGAAAAAGGAGTACAAATTATGTTATGAAACTATTTGCAAAAATCTTGCCTCATCTTCCAACCAGCTATATAGATGGTTGAAAAAATTCAAAATTATGAAATTTCAATTGGAAATTTGAAAACAAAGGGGGTCAACATTTTTTTCAAAACAATTGTTGATTTTAGAGCTATTGTTTGAGCCACTTCTATTTGCCATGTTTCAGCTCTGCAAGATGGTGATTTGATACTTTTATTTCATGAAAATTTCAGCAAAATTACCCATCATCTTTGATTTATATAGGAATAGGAAAACACTACACTTTTCTTTGTAATACAGATTGAAAATCTGTTTGTAAAATGGACCTTTGTCCTGTGGGAAGTTTTACCTTTTCCAAATTAGAGTAAATTCAGAATCAGAATGGAAAGTTGAAATATGAAAAACTTTCACTGAATGAAAAGGTTTTGAGTCAGGAATGTTGAAAAAAATGTTCAACATTGTTGATTGAAACAAAATGAACATTTCGAATCAACATTTTAACATGAAATGCTGTTTCGTTTCAGTTTTTTTCTGAAAAATCCAAATGAAATCACATTTTATGTAGAAAATAAATTAAAATTTTTCATTTCACATTAAAGTGTCAGTTTGAAACAAATAAGAAGAACAGGTTTCTCAGGCAGGCCTAGGGACTGCTGTTAATGCAAATTGCACAGGACAGACTGAAATTTGGTATTTTCAAAAGAGCTCACTGGTGGCCTAAGTCTGCTCTGATTGAAGTGCTTTTGAATTCTTGTGCCCTCACCCAAAAAGTTTAATTGAAACACACACAGAAAATCCCTCAATATCATTGCAAAAATCCTGCCTTATTACTGAAAACAAGAGAAAATCACGGGGGGAAAAATCAAGGGAAAAGTTCTTTGTAATTTTTCTTACGTTGTAAATATTCTGAACATTCTAAGATTTCTTTCTGTGCTTCTAATTGTGCTCCACTAGAGCAGAAATAGCTGCAACAAAGCAAAGGTCACAACTTGATACGTAATGCCTTGCTGAGTGGTACAAAAGTTTACAGTGGCATGATGTTTCTCACCCTTAATGGGAATGCAGCGGTGAAACCCTGTGCAATTATCTAAAGTTTAACTCAGAGAATAGCCTATTCTTAAATATCTGCATGATATAGGCCTTTAGGGCCCTAGTTTTGCAAGGAATTTGTTCACCCAGAGCAGCTTTCTGGAATGGCTGTAGTACTGTATACAACTACTTCCTGACATTGTAGTCAATTTTTCCCCAAGGCCGCATGATTATGAAATTTCTCTGAATACTCCAGGTGTTGTCACACAAACAGTAACTCATTTCTTCTGTGAACAGCTGCATCCACTGTTGCACTGGGAAATGAATGCACAAATATTATGCCTAGTCGTTCGGGCCAGCACAAAACTTATTGCTTTTCATATGGATAGGAAAACGGCAAGTGAGCAAAACAATTTAAATGTCTTTCAATGTCGTTAGTGCAAGGGAATAGAAGAGTGCCTGTTAAAAAATTCTGTTCTGAAATAGATTGCTGAGACAGTACTGTACATAGTGGTGGTGTTGTGCTAATCTTCAGTTTACTGTTTTCTGACAGTCTCAAAATTAATTCTGATATACCGTAAGTTAATAAATAATGTATGTGCCATTAATAGATCCAAAATCTGAAGTTCCTGTTGTAGAACTCTATTGTGCCACATCATCAGAGAAGTGCTATATTAAAAAAAAAATGATGCTAAGTTAAAGTGCTTTGTGGTGTTTACTCAATGCGTCCTTGGGCAAGATATTTCAGGAGTTTGGGTCTTAGTGAAGCCCATAGTTTCATAGTCACTTCATATATGACTATTCACACGTAGCACCATTTCACAAAATGCTTTCCCATATTTCTCAGACATACCGACAGAAGATATTTTACGTTATACATGCATTATAGCATGCATGAAAGGAACAGTCTGGCACCGTTTCTCAGCTATGTAAATTGCCAGAACGCCACTGCAATTATGATAGTTTACACAGCTGAGGATCTCCTCCTTTGTAGTTAACTTTAAGTGCCAATTTCCATTTTAATTCCACTTTTTCAATTTTCCATAACCTTTTCAAGCAACTTGCTTTTGAACTGAAATTTCTCTGCTTTACAGATTGCAGAGACACTACCTGAATTTCACAATATACTAAATCACAGTCCTCCTTAAACAGAAGGCATTTAAGAATCAATTTGGAAAGGTTCTTAAGCATGTGACTAGCTTTACTTTGGAACAATGGGATGACTCAGGTAATTAAAGTGTGGCATGTGTTTAAGTACCTTGCTGAACCCTGGTAAAGAAAACAGCTATAGCTACAGATGAAAACAATCATCTCTACAGCTTGAGTTACAGTTCTGTCTTTTATTTTTTATGGATCACACTAGGTCCATATCCATGCAGCACATTTAGTCTCTGATGGTGCATCTACGGTGCATCTACACTAGAACTTGAATATGTACGTTCCAGCTCAAGGAAACATACCCACGCTATCTCTCATCAAGCTAGTACACTAAAAGTAGAAGTGTAGCCATGGTAGTGCAAGCATAGAACAGGCTAGCTGCCTCAAGTATATAACTATGGTTTTGGATGGGATTGTACTCAGGGCAGCTGGTCCCTCTCATCACTGGCACCACTGTGGCTATGCTTCTATTTTTAGCATACTAACTCCATCATGTTACCTGGTGTCTCCTGGAGCTGAAATTTACAACTTCCAGGTCCAGTGTGTTGACATACCCTGAGTAATATAATTGCAAATAAATGTATCCTTATACTGAATAGCTGCAGGCAGGGAATTAATGTCTTGGAAAAATTCCCCTTCCCAACATTGTTTTGCAGGTATTTTGTGGAGTGGAGTCAGATGCAAAAAGTTAGGAGGTGGGAAGGAATAATATTAAGAAGTATGTCCTTTCCACCCAGAAGAACTAGACACCTTATGCAGCAATACATGAGGAACTGGATGAAGAAGGATGAAGTTGGAATTTTCAAAGGAGACTAAAGGACATAGGTACCCAACTGGCATTTAATTTCAATGGGGTATTGGCACCTAACTCCTAAAATCCCAGCCTAAAGTCAAATTACTAATATACAATTCATACAATGACTGGAGGACTAAAATACCATCCTGTTTTAATCTCAATATTTCCTAGATATAGAGAAAAATACCTTAGATCCAGCATGAACATGAAAAAGTAACAAATGTGACTTAATAATATGCACCAAGTGACTGTCTTTTAGCTCAAGTTTGCTCCATAAATCATGGATCTTGGCTTCTTTCCTCTAGCCACTCTTCAGTTCACTTTGTTATTCCTCCTGTACCCCCAAGAGACTTTATTTTCAAAATAGATTTTATCCATAATGCCATGTGAAATGTGCTTTAGAAATCTAAACAAAATAATGTCAACTGCATCCCTTTGTCACTCCGCTCTATTATCCTCAAAAAAGTCAAATAAATTTGTTAAAGCAGAACTGCCATTCCTGAATCCTTGCTGAGCTCATTTAATGAAATTTGCTCCCACATAATAACTTCCCTAGCATAGAAGTAAAACTACATTATAGTCCACTTAGTTTTATCTCATTCAGCTATCCATCTCCATTTTATAAACAAAGAGAATGTTATGTGCTCTCTAGTCATGCTCTCTAAATTAAACTATTAGCAACAGTCAATCAAATGTCATTTTATTTCTTTTTTGAACGATAGGGGAAAAAAATTGTTCACTAGTTCTCAGGATAGGATTTCTTTACACTTTAGAGCACCCTGTTCATTAGTTATCTGTCAAGTGTCAAATCCTTGCTCTCTGATCCTTTGGTAAAAATAACCATCTGGAAGGAAAATGCAAAATAGAACACAATCCTCTAGTTCTTACTCAAATTCCCAGTGAAGTCAATGGCAGTTGTGCTTCAGCAAGGATTTCAGGATTCTATTAAAAATATATACAGGTCAGAAAAAAACACATTTATAAAGACCACAGCTAAACTCTGGCAAACTGCTGGATATGTTTCAATTCACCTCAATATACTATCTTTTTAGGGTCCCAAACAAGGTTGAAGCTCAGATATGCCAAACAGGATAATTAACCAATGAGTTACCTCCTCCACTGGTCATACTGATAGGAAGTCTGGCAGTACTGTATATAGATTACTTTGCATCTAATGCCTCTGCAGAGAAGGAAGATAGGATTGGCTTGTAAGTCATAGGGTCCATAGGCATGTTGGGCTCAAAAGAGTGGGTTATTTGCTTTGTTTATATTTTAATTCTGGTCCAGCTAATCAGCAGTTATGGGAAAGGGACTATTTAAAAGTTACTGAGATTTTCATGTGATTTTTTAAAAAATGTTCTATTTTCTGCAGAAAAGGACCTGAGGATTACAGTGGATGAGAAACTGGATATGAGTCAACAGTGTGCCCTTGTTGCCAAGAAGGCTAACGGCATATTAGGCTGCATTTGTAGGAGCATTGCCAGCAGATAGGGAAATAATCACTTCCCTCCTTATTTGGCATTGGTGATGCCACATCTGGAATATTGCGTCCAGTTTTGGGCCCTGCACTACAGAAAGGATGTGGACAAATTGGAGGGAGTCCAGTGGAGGGCAAAGAAAATGATTCAGGGGGCTCGTGGACATATGACTTATTAGGAAAGGCTGAGGGAACTGGGCTTGTTTAGTCTGCAGAAGAGAAGAGTGAGAGGGGATTTGACAGCAACCTTCAACTACCTGAAGTGAGGGTTCCAAAGAGGATGGAGCTAGGCTGTTCTCAGTGGTGGCAGATGACAGAACAAGGAGTAATGGTCTCAGGTTGCAGTGGGGGAGGTCTAAATTGGATATTAGGGAACACTATCTCACTAGGAGGGTTACAAAGCACTGGAATGGGTTACCTAGGGAGTGTGATACAGCATGGCCAGAAGGCAGCATAAGAGTGTTAGCAGGGGGCCTTATTCCCTGCCAAGGGAGGAAGGTTTGCTTTAGATTAACTAGAACAGCTGTGGCCAATTAGAGCACCTGACTCCAGTTAGAGCACCTGACTCCAGTTATGGGATATAAACCCCTGCTTCAGTCAGACAGGGGGTGGTAGTTGAAGGAGAAAGGTTGGATTGGAGCAGAGTGCAGATTGCAGAAGAGAAGAGTTTGTCCAGAGAGAAATAGAAGGTTTGGAGGAGTGCTGCGGTGGATTGGGAAGCCCAACAGAAACCCTAGGTAAGGGGCACCAGGCTTGTATAGAAGAGAGGCGAGAAGCCCTTCACAAGCTGACGGGTATGAGAGGGAAGTAACCCAGGGGAAGAAACCGCTAGTCAAGTGGTTCACCACAACCCCAGGGCCCCTGGGTTGGGACCTGGAGTAGAGGGCGGGCCCAGGTCCCTCCCTCTCCACTCCCCTCCTCCAAGGACACTAGGGGAGTGATTAAGAACTGGTTCAGAGGCAAGCAATATCGCCCTGAACCTACCCCAGAGAAGAGAAAGCGCGAGACCCAGAGAACAGTACCGGCAATTTGCCACAGGAGGTGATAGCATCTCCATCCTTAGAGGTTTTTAAGGCCTGGCTTGACAAAGCCCTGGCTGGGATGATTTAGTTGGCATTGGTTCTGCTTTGAGCACGGGCTTGGACTAGATGACCTCCTGAGGTCCCTTCCAACCCTAATCTTCCATGATTCTTCTATGAGTCTATTGTTTTAAACAGATACCAATATGGACCAGAGCTGTTTGACAAATGTCAAAACTCAACATTTCAATGATGTTTTTCATTGTAATTTTGAATTTTAATGAAAATGAAGGGTCATAATGTTCACAAACACTTTGTGTTGTTTTTTTTGTAGTAGCTCTAGCATAAATCTATGCATGTGTTTAGGTTTTGAAATGAAATATTAGTTATTTATACAGCTCCATAGGTGTGTATGGCACTTATTATTGATGCCGGTCTCAGAAGGGAGGCTGAGCTGTGGAAATTAAGCTAATCTTCCCTTTTTATTTCTTCATAACTGAGCTTTGTTCTTCTGAGATTAAAAACGCCATCCATGAAAAAAGTTTATTATTATTAATTCATAGGTGAGATCCTCAACTGATGTAAATCAACCTAGCTCAATTTAATGTGAGTGGAGTTATGCTGATTTACACCAGCTCAGATTACATCCCAATACTACATGTATGTGACTCTCTTCTCATTCATACCATTTAACGCCATTATTTTCAATGGCCTTATTTCTAATTTACACCAGTGTAGTGAGTGTAGAATCAGATCCCAATCATCTTGTTTTACTCCTAGATTTGTGGCCTGTTCAGAACAGGCTCAAGGCATGTTGGCGAGGCACTGTGCTGCTTGTAATGCATGTTGTTCCTCGTGTAAACAGAGGATTTATCTTTTCAACTCCTAGGACTGTTATCCTGGCACTTTTTACAAGCATGAAATTCACTTACAAATTTAGATTCATAGACTGCCTTCCATTCACAGGGGAATTCCTGTTGATGTCCATGAAAGTTGAAAGCACAGAGTGGGGGCAGATTGTAGCTCATATAAAAGAAAAGTGCAGGGAACAGGGAAGGAACAATTCCCAATCTGTGATTTGAAAGGCATATTTTCTTTCACTTTATCTACCAGGACTGGAACTGAGAGTTGTGTTTTCCCTGGAACAGGTAATAAGATCACTAACACCGAAAGTAGTGCAGAGAGTGCCGCAACTCAGCTTAGTGAAAAGAACATATCTATGTAACAAACAAAACAACTCAGTCCTTTGGATTTGATCCTGAATTCTCATGCGCCAGAAACTCCCATTAACTTCAATGGGAGTTTTGGATGACAAGAAATATGGGACAAGGTTCTGATAGCACTAGTACAGTGGATCTGCAAAAGGACCTATGGATCTTTTAAACTCCAATTCAGCTCTATTTTAAGGACCTTAAGTGGTACCTAAAACTGTGTGCAGAACTACTCCCACCACAAAGTGAATATCTGTTAAAGAAATAAACTAATTAAAAACAAAAATATTGAAAGTCTACAATAAGTCAGCATGAGTTTTCATATTGCTCCTCTTTGTACTTTTGGGTGTTGAGAGTCCTAAGTATGCTAGTGTTACTCATCCTTTAGCATGCAGTTGGTGGTGGGGAGAAAAACAATAAAATAAAAAATACAATTCACTATAATGAAGTTATTTGGCAAAAGGATCTACTGTTGAAGGACCATTTTCTTTTATCTGCAGCTCTAACTTATTTTAACTGCAGAACTTTGCTACTTAAAGAAATACGCTTAAGTAGTAAATATTTTGTAATAATTCCTTGCAGTGGATTCTCTGTGAGGGGAATGAATTGTGCTTTATGGTTCATTGGAGCCAAGTCTTTATCAATATAACTTCCAAAAAAGGAAAAGTTTCTGATAGCTGGGTGGCTGGACTTGATGACCTAAAAGGTTCCTCCCAGTCCTATGTAAAAGTGTCTACATGAAGAGAATATACTCAGGGTCAAACACTACCACAGTGCACAGACTAGGTAGCTGGACTGTGTGTAAGGGCCCAGCATGGAGAGAACTTTGATTCTTCCCTCATCAGGCAGTCTTTTGCCACTGTTGCAGTCTCAGGATTCCCCCATATGGATAATGATAATGATTATAGGATCCATGTGGTTGGTGGATCCAGCTACCAGCACTCGTGGCCCACATAGAGAAGTGGCTTGTGTGTTGGGGTGAGGGTACATAGGAACTGGGATCTGAAACTCACAGGAATCCTTGACATCTGCAGCAGTTCTGGAAATTATGAAGCAGAACTTGTGACATTATTGATATAATCTGGGACCATATAGAACATGGTTGCAACCAAGGTCCTGTAGTGGCACCAAATCTTATGTAAAGGGATTCATATAAGGTGTCTAAGACCAGATTATGGGTTGCTGGTTATGATTATGCTGTCTATATGTATGTGTTATTTTTTAGTTGAAGTTATGAATATTGGCTCTATCCTGTCTGTATTTCAAACTTGTGCTATGCTTCCAGGTGACACCCCCAGACAAGTTGGTGTTAGCTCTGCCTAGCCTTCTTGATGGCCCATTAAGGACCATCAGCTATACAACTGACTCACTGAGAGAAGGCAGATATGCCTTGTACTCAGCAAAGTATGCAGGAACTTGCCCATGTGACTCCAGACTCCATTTTGCTGTAATTTTCCACAATAAGAACAAAGAGGTGTTCTTACACCTGGAAAAAGACGATAAAAGGCTGATGCCTCATCTCCATCTTGTCTTCAGTCCTGCTTCTTACCTCTGGAGGGACTTTGCTACAAACTGAAGCTGTGAACAAAGGAATGAATGACCCTTCCCAGTGGGGGATGTACTCCAGAGGCTTGATTTAAACCTGCAGTTTACTCCATCACTGCTACAAGCCTGAACTAAGAACTTTGCCATTACTGTATGTAATTGATTCCATTTAACCAATTCTAGCTCTCCTCTCTATCTTTTTCCTTTTATGAATAAACCTTTAGATTTTAGATTCTAAAGGATTGGCAACAGCGTGATTTGTGGGTAAGATCTGATTTGTATATTGACTTGGGTCTGGGACTTGATTCTTTGGGATTGAGAGAACCTTTTTCTTTTATTGGGGTGTTGGTTTTCATAACCATTCATCTCTCAGATGAGTGGCACTGGTGGTGATACTGGGAAACTGGAGTGTCGGAGGGAATTGTTTGTGTGACTTGTGGTTAGCCAGTGAGGTGAGACCAAAGTCCTCTTTGTCTGGCTGGTTTGGTTTGCCTTAGAGGTGGAAAAACCCCACCCTAGGGCTGTAACTGCCCTGTTTTAAGCAATTTGTCCTGAATTGGCACTCTCAGTTGGGTCCCGCCAGAACTGCATCTTCACAGAACTACAACAGGTCCAATGCATCCAAATGAGTTTAATTGAAGTGTGTAAAGGTTACATATATCTGCATCAGCTGAAGCATTATGGTGCTTAATAAGTGAAAATACTTGTTAAACCTGGAGTTGCGTGGTGTGTGATCCTTTGGGGGAAATGTTTTAAGTACCAATCTTGCAATGCTACCTACTCTCTCCATTACAGTGGGAAATACCTTTCGGATTCTAAATGCTCCTCCTCTTCCCACCTCACTTTTTTGTTTTAAATGTCATTCTCTATTGCCAGGAAAACAAGTGATCCAGTGCCCACAGACTCGCTCTTCTGATCCACTGACAGAAGTAAGCTCACAAATCCTATCTCCACTGCTGACCACATTTACATCTCTCATGGTGGTGGTACTGAAACAAAGCAGTAAACAAAGTAATGCCAGTCAGTGGTAGAGCTAGTTGGATTTTTTTCAATTAAACTCTTTTTCCCATTGAAAAATGCCATTTCATTGCAAATGTTTTGTGGAAACATATCTGTTTCAGTGAAGAGCCAATAGGCTGGTAGTTAGGGTAGTCACCTGTTATGTGGAAGAACCAGGTTCAAGTGCCTATTCTGAATCAGTGCCTTAAGCATTGGATATAAAGTTAGTCTCTCTCTCTCTGGACCAACCTGTATATTAAGATTCCAGAATTGTTACACTGAGGCCTATTTGTGTAAAGCAATGGAAGCTACTAAACACATGGTAGAGGGCTCTTTTTGTTCAGAATATCACCAGGCTGAATTGTCAATGGATTTCATGTTCTGTTACCATACTGTGATGGGTTTGGTCTCAGTGACCCCCTTGGGACTGTCACTTGATGTGCTGAAACTACCTCTGAGCTAGTTTTCCCTGCCAGTTTGGGGGTCCAGAATCCTATCTTGTTAAGCCAGACAGACTACTCTGCTGCAACACAGCGCCCCCAAAGCTGAAAACAGCCTAGCAAATGCTCCTGTCTCTAGCATCCAGCTTCCAATGGGATCCAAACCCCAAATAAATCTGTTTTACTCTGTATAACGCTTATACAGGGTAAACTCATAAATTATCTGCCCTCTATAACACTGATCGTGATTTTATTAAGTATAAAAAGTAGGATCTAAGTGGTTCCAAGTAATAACAGACAGAACAAAGTAAGTTACTGAGCAAAATAAAATAAAATATGCAAGTCTAAGCCTAATAAAGTGGGAAACTGAATACAGGGAAATCTCACCCTCAGAGGTGTCCCAGTAGGCTTCTTCACAGGCTAGATTCCTTCCTAGTCTGGGCCCAGTGCTTTTCAGACCAATGGTGTGGCTTATGGCCTGGTTCCAGCAATCACTCACACCCCTATAGTCACCGTCCTTTGTTCCAGTGTCTTTCAGGCATCTCTTTAGGGTGGAGAGGCCATCTCTTGAGCCAGCCGAGGACACAATGAAGAGCCTTCAAGGGCTTTTTATATTCTCTCTTTTGTGGGCAGAAACCCCTTTGTTCTTTTGTGCAAAGTCACAGCAACAAGATGGAGTTTGTAGCACCTGGGGAAATCACATGTCCATGAATGATTCAGCTTTTTGCAGGCCAACGCCATTGTTTACATGTTAGTTTGAACATTTCCAGGAAGGTCAGATGTGGATTGGCGTCTCCCAAAGTCCATTGTCAATTAAGTGTTTCTTGATTGGGCACTTACTGAGAATAGTCCTTTCTCAAGAAGCTGACCGAATGCTTCACTGAGGCTACTTAGAATCAAACACTTTGAGATACAAGTACATAGCCAATATTCATAACTGTAAATGCAAAAATGATACACACATACAGACAGCATAATCATCACCAGCAAATTACAACCTTTCTATAGACACCTTACTTGACTTGACCGCCTTTGTACAAGATTTGGTGCAACTGTAGGACCTTGGCTGCAACAATGATCTAAACAGTCACAGTTCATGTCAATAATGTCACACACACAATTCTTGAAGTCCTTAGTCATTTTGACTTTACAAATTATACCCATATGGCAGCAAGGCATATATCTAGGCCATGCCAAGAGTCTGAACAAAACCATTGTGATGTCAGAGTGTGACAGGGTGTACCAGGTACTCCAGAAGGTCCTGAGGTCCTACCATGCCCTGCCTCAGAAAAAAAAAAGCAGTAGAGTGGGGTCCTCCAACCAGCCTAAACAGTCTATAGGGAAGACAACCAATCAGAGCAAACTGGCTCATATAAATGTTGTTGCAGGACCTGACCAGCTCAGTTGATGGCTGGAGCCAGAGGACACTGTTCCTGGCTGGCTGAGGAAGCTGCATTAGTAGGAGCATTGCCAGCAGATTGAGGGAAGTGATTATTCCCCTCTATTTGGCACTGGTGAGGCCACACCTGGAGTATTGGGTCCAGTTTTGGGCCCCCCTACTGCAGAAAAGATGTGGACAAATTGGAGAGAGTCCAGTGGAGGGCAATGAAAATGATGAGGGGGCTGTGAGGCATGTGACTTATGAGGAGAGACTGAGGGAACTGGGCTTGTTTAGTCTGCAGAAAAGAAGAGGCGGGTTTTCTAGCACCTTCAACTACCTGAAGTGGGGGTTCCAAAGAAGATGCCAGAGACTGTTATAATCTCTTCAAATAAAGGGGCCTGTGAGAAAGAACCATGAGAGGACAGGGAAGAGACTGTTACAGACTCTCTAGGCAAGGAGGCCTGGGAGAGACTCTGCTTAAACAGAAGACAGTCTGAGGACCCCAGAAGCTGATGGGACAGAGTGGAAATTAGTCCAGAGAATGCAACAAAAGATGCTAGTAAAGGAAGCAGCAGGTTGCTAGTCATAGGGTCCCTGGGTTGGGACCCAGAGTAGTGTGTGGGCCTGGGCCCCCCCTCACCGACTACAGTCAGAGTGGCTAAGGGCCGAGGAGGCAACAGATTTTGTTTGGAGCCTGAGAAGGGGGCAAGTGCTTAAACAGGCCCAGAGATGGGCCTGAGGACCTCAAGGCAGGGCCAACCGTTCACTGGACTGTGTTACCCAAGAAGGACTCTGTTACTCAAGACTGTGTGTGACTCAGCTGGAGGTCTGGAAAGAGAATCTGCTGTCAGAGAGCACCATAGAAGCAGAGAGTGCAGGCATGCACCCAGCAGGAGGCACGCTCAAGAGGCGAGTGGCTACACGCTTACACAGAGCTAATCAATCACTACCCTTGCTCTATAGCTAATTTGTATGCAACAATTATATTGGTTGTATGAGAGAGAATGGACAGATGATGCATTATTTGGTCAAACCACAACACCCATGCATCCAAGTACCAGACAAATCAACAGAAATCTCCCAGCACAACATTGTCAGACACAAATCAACACAATCAACTACACAACAATGCAGGCAGCATGTGCCATAACCCCAAACACACACAGCCCCTCAGTACAGCATGTGTCCCTCATTCACCATCCATACAAATCTCCCCAACTCTCCCAGCACAACATACATGAATTAACTCAGCAACACAACTAGCACACTCAATAACCCCAAACATCACTCTGAAGCAGGAGTTGGCAACCTTTGGTACGCGGTTTGCCAGCGTAAGCACCCTGGCAGGCCGGGCAGATTTGTTTACCTGCCATGTCTACAGGTTCAGACGATCGTGGCTCCCACTGGCCGCAGCCAATGGGGGCTGCGGGAAGCAGTGGCCAGCACATCCATCATCATGCACCACTTCCCACAGCCCCCATTGGCTTGGGACGGCAAACCGTGGCCAGTGGGAGCTGCGATTGGCCAAAGCTGTGGACGCAGCAGGTAAACAAACTGGCCCAGCCCGCCAGGGTGCTTACCCTGGCGAGCCACATGCCAAAGATTGCCGACCCCTGCTTTGAAGCATAGAATGTCTGTTGAATCTGTGTAAAGTGATGGAAACAGCTACAAACATGGCTGAGAGTTTAGAATATCACCAAGTTTTGTTTAGAATATCACCAGGTCCGATCATTACAAGGATTTGTGGTCTGTTCCTGAACAGTTTTTGAGTTCTCAGCTATTTTGACTTTCTGAATTACACTCATGCAACCGGGTGAGCTTTCGGCTGCCAGTTAATATTTAATTATTTATACATAGTAGATTAGCTCCACCAGGAGAGCCTGAGAGAGAGTCCAATGGATTGAAGAGCTGAATGCTTGATTCCAATGGTTACTGTTCCTGTCAGCAATGAATTTGGTTCAGTGTCCTAAATGCAGAAAGATACGATTAATAAAGAAAACATGTGTTGACTTCTGCTTGCCATAGTCAGCCTTTAGATAGGCCAAACACCCACTGAATTTTATAGGAGTTTTGTGGGACTAAGGAAAGGGTGTTTTGCCTTATGATAGGCTCAGTCCTTTAGTTTTCTTCTTCTAAAAGGACATTCCATACACCATAATGGAGTTATGGCCTGTAAAACATTCTAAACTTCACAAAGTTCACTTCCATAAGAATATTTCAAATCTCCTATGAAAGTTTCCAACAGGAACATTTAATATCAGTGAGAATTGTTACCTTTTTATTCTCTGTATGCTCATGAATCACTCTTCTTTTTATATAATATAGCAAATAGGAACCAGTGAATGAATAGCGAGTCAGTTCATTAACACTAAAGCTTTAAGTCTCGCTCTTTTTCTAGACATGAGTATGATCCAGAAAACGTCAGAACTCGTTTGTTCACCCTTTCCTTTTTTCTTTCACACATCTCCTGTAAGTTGGCTTACAGAAAGGTTTGAAACTGAAGCAGAAGTACCTGCCTGTAGCTGTTCTGATGTTATTTTTTGGCTGAATCTCCAGCAGCCTGTATTGGAAAGAAAATTCTCTCTATGTAAGATCTGAAAGCAAATATTGAAAGCTGAGTAAGTTTGGATATTTCAGTTAAACTTCACAATTTTTGCCTTTTTTTTTTCTACACAGAACTTTGCCAGTCATGAATAAGAACATAAATATTACTAAGAGACTGACATTTTGTTCAGTGGGACAGATTATTGGCCTTATTGCTGCTGCCCTGTTGTGCCACTTTGATGATGTAAAAGGTCCATAAATCCTGCTTAATCATCCTTCTAAAGATTTCCTCAACACAGAGGGGAATTCCAAGGTGGCATGGAGTCTGAACAGAGGTTTTTCTGTGGACTTCTCTGACCACTGGGACACCTCAAGGACCAAGGAGCCACTAATATGACCTAAAGTCGTCTTTGCCAAGTGAAGCTCATACAGGTTCCAGTCCAAAATCTTTACTATGATTTTATCATGCCAAATATTACTTATAAATAACCGGAACCTAGTTTATTTCAAATTGGATCCATCTGACACAACCAAGCAGAATAATAAAGAAGCATGAATGAACACAGAAAGAAAAAAATGGCCCAGTGGTTTTTTTAAAGTATTCAGTATTTCCCATCACATTAAATGGCCTTCTTAATATTAAAAATGTTTAAAGATTGACACATATTGTGCCCTGGGTGATTCTTCTCAAATAGACTACAATACTGAAGTCCAAGTGGTGCAAAAAATATTTCTGTTTGTGTATAAAACCTCTTTCTGGCTCTCCACACCTCAGAAGGCAGAGGGAAATGAAGGGGCAGCCAGGCACAACAGACCATGCCAACAGTACCAGGGTTAAAGCCCCTATTACTGCTATCAGCTATGGTCACTCTGGCTGGTGCAACAGTCCTCATAGTCTATGGGCATTTGATAATGATGATGATTGATGATACATAGGCAATAGCCATACTGTAGAAATACAGGTTTTTCCCCAGTAGTTTGTGACCACATCAACAGTTGTTAAGATGCTTTGAAAGGAGGCTGGGGGCAAAATTCTGCTTTGACCTTATGGAGTTGTGCAGGACAAGGGAGGGGAATGATGCTGGCCATCTGTCCCACAAGAGAGTGCTTGCAGGGTACAAGGCTCATAAGCTTCCATATTAGCTCACGTTTTTGAGTGCAATGTGGGCGTCAGCGTACTGGATGATTAGACGTAGCTCAGAGCCAGTAGAGACCTCATCCAGCAAAGCACTTAAGCAGAAGTAAAATTTTAAGCAAGTCATCCCTATTTAACTGCATATGGGCTAGTGTTTAGCTTTAAGCTTATAATCAAGGCCAATGGGACTTAAATATTTAATGTTAAGCACGTGCTTAAGTTCTTTGCTGAACTGGGGCCTAGAGCGTGTTCTTTGAATCCATTATGTTAGGGCTGGGCATTCTTCCCAGTGTGCTCTAACATACAGAAGAAGCTTCACCCTGCTGCTTCTGTGGGGGCAAACAGTCTCCCAACACCACGACCACCACCCCGGCCAGCACATTGGCATCACAGATAACAGGATCTAGTTCTAAATTAATTTCATAAGGTTGCTGATTAAAGGCTACATAAGCCACTGATTTAGTGGCTGTTGATCCTGCTTTGAGCAGGGGGTTGGACTAGATGACCTCCTGAGGTTTCTTCCAACCCTAATATTCTATGTAAGTCAAAAATGACCTTGTTTCAGCCTCAAAGTAATTTTGAATGCAGTTGTGTGTACATTTGATCACTTTTCAAAAAAGGCAGCATAACTTGCTTTGCTATTGTTTAACGTCACTTTTCACAGTGAGGAAAAAAAATTAAGAACTGCAGCTCTGGGATATTTTAAATGACATTTAAGGGTATCCACGGTAACTCACTACAATGTGAATGAATCTTTAAAATGAGGAGAAGATGGAACATGTCAGAATGGGACAACCGGAGGTGAAATGCAGCTGGCAATGATTATCTTTTGCATAAAGATGAGTATATAATGGGAAAAATTTCCACAAATATTTGTTCATATTTCAAAATGAATTTTGATTTGGCTATATTTATGATGATTCCATGTTTACATCCCATGAATATCTGATTCCTAGAGCACATTTTTAGTCCCAAATGTTTGTTAGAAGGGAATTTTAAATTTTTCTTTGATTTTAAATTTGAAGTTCTTGCTGCTGATCATTCAACCAGGAATAACCATGTCATGTATTTAACAGCCATCAGCTTGGATTGTGAGTGCTCACAATACACAGTTCATGAATGTTCTGTAGAACTATTTGTTGAAAAAATTAGGCATAATTTTGAATAACCAATGTATCAGGTTGTTCTTGTTGGTTTCCAGTCAGTTTCCAGACAATTTTTTTCAATAAAAGAGAGGCAAAAAATATAATTTGTTATTTATTGCAAATTGTTTGTTGAGCTCTTGTTTGGCCTTGCACAGCTCTGCGAGTCCGATTTAAAGGAGGAAACTGGAAACTGGAAACATCCTGCACAGCAATGCTGAAGTGATAGTCATCAAAGAGATGGCCCAGAGGTAAGATCTCAAAAGCAGATAAGAAACAGATAAGTGGGAAAGTAACTGAGATAATCAGATTACATAAAACACACTGTTCTTGGGATATATTATTATTGTTATTACATAAGTAAATGGTCCAATAAAAGCTAATACTTTACCCACATTGCCTCTCTAATATCCTGGGACAAAACCACTGCATGCTCTCATAATACTCAACTATTGAATCTTCATTGGAGAATGTCTATGTTTTGGCATCAGTGCTGAGGAAGCTGATTGTCTCTGTGCTGAGACATTGGGATATCAAGAGTTCTTTACAGCACTAATGCCACAGTACCTGTGAGCGGAGGCAGCAGTGTTGGGGCAGCTCTTCAAGTGCTGATACCTCTTGGAGGGATCCCAGTGTTTCTTCAAACCCCAGGTCCACGTGCACATGCTCTCAACTTTCCTCTTCTCTCTAAACACTTTCTGTTTTGCATTCCCTTGTTGTAGAGTTTATATATATATAAGAGAGAGAGAGAGAAGGTATAAAAGGGAATCAGTAGCTTAAATGTATCCACCTCTGACTTGATCCACATTTAAACAGAGGCATAAAAAGAATCAAAGAATTCTACCATCTTGGAAAGTGACAATCAGAAAGAAGAATGCTGGCTTCTTGACGGTCATTACAAAACCCCTCTATAGAATGCCTTCTCACAGATGGCTCGGACACCTCTGGGATATCTCTATGACATAAAATAAGTCTCCACAGACTCGCGCTGAAATCTTTGTCATCACAGTCACTGAGCATAAAAGATCAATAATGACACCAGTTCAATAGTGTTGTGACTGCAAAGTCATGAAAGAAGTGCTGCTGCATGCTTTCAGTTCTATTTGATGGGGGAGGGATAGCTCAGTGGTGTGTGCATTAGCTTGCTAAACTCAGGCTTGGTCTAAACTATGCGTTTAAACCGATTTTAGCAGTGTTAAACCGATTTAACGCTGTACCCGTCCACACTACGAAGCCCTTTACATCGATATAAAGGGCTCTTTAAATCAGTTTCTGTACTCCTCCCCAACGAGAGGAGTAGCACTAAAATCGGTATTACCATATCGGATTAGGGTTAGTGTGGCCGCAAATCGACGGTATTGGCCTCCGGGCAGTATCCCACAGTGCACCACTGTGACCGCTCTGGAC